>NW_025813785.1:84454-157291 GCF_021917145.1 Hypomesus transpacificus
CACACGCAGACACACACGGACACACACGGACACACACAGACACACACAGACCACACAGACACACACAGACACACACAGACACACACAGACACACACGGACACACACAGACCACACGGACACACACAGACACACACAGACACACACGGACACACACAGACCACACAGTGCCGAGCAGTTCTGTTTAAAGGCCAGGAGCTGTTTATCCTACATTCTGTTCACAGAAATATTTGCGAGCAAGTGGCTTTGTCCTAATCTCTGTGTGTGTATACTGTGTGCGCGCGCGCGCGCGCGTATGTATCCGCGTGCGAGAGCGTGAAGGTGTGTGCGTGTCCGTCTACAGACACGCCCCTCTGTGCGTGAGAGCATGCTGTTTAGTGTGACGTCCACGTGTCGCGTCGCACTCATTAGCTCCCGCTGCTAGATACCCTGCCAGTCACTGTTGCTGACGTGAGCTGAACTCTCGGTCTCTCCCTGTCTGTCTCTCTCTCTCCCTGTCGCCCTCCCTCCTCTCTGTCCCTCATCCCTTCCTCCTCGTCCCTGCCCTCGACCCGGCCCCCTCATCCTCCAGTCCTGCAGCTCAGACTCCAGCAGAGGCGGACGAGGGAGCAGCTCGCCGGACAGGGCCTCATGCCTCGTGAGTAGCCCCTCTCGGCACCGCGCGCAAGCACACACTCACTCACACGCGCACATACGCCTTTTCACGTTTACACGCACGTGCACACACACAAATGTACATGTTGCCACCCGCTCGCACGCACATTTACACCTTAACACGCACACATTTACACCTTAACACGCGCACGCATTTACACTTAACACACACGCGTATACCCGTTAACATGCACGCGCACAAAGGCTCACGCACACGCACGTACGGACACACATGTATGTGCGTCAACACACACACACGGACTGGGAGCCTCATATACACACACATGCTCCCCCCTCACACACACTCATTTGCACACGCGAGCACACCCATTTGCACGCGCACACACACTAACCCGTCGGCATGCGCACACGTACATTTGCACTGGTGCATAAAGACCCATGGCACGCACACACCCACACCCTTCAGCGTGACAGGTGGAACACAGTAAGTATACCAGAAGCACAGGAGAAGAGAGGGGGAGGCGAGAAAGAGAGACAAGGAGAAAGAGGAACGAGAGAGACGGATCTGTCAGGGCCGGAGCAGGATTTGGTACACTCCCACGAGCCTGTGTTCTTATCTCCTGATGAAATGATAACCAGAGACCTTTCTGACACCCCTACACACGCATACACGCATGCACACACCTACACACACTCAGACACCCTCTCACACACACACACAAGGACACAGTTAGAAGCACCTGTTGTAAAGACTGACAGCGTATGTTTTGCGATGTTTCCACGGTTCGTGTGTGAGGGCGAGAGGTCATGAAAACAAACACTGTGTCAGCAGCATTTACTGACCTCACCGGCAGTGAAATACGAGCTCCAGGACTCTTGGACTGTGTCTGTTTTTGTTTTCAGAACTCTGCCTAGATACACGTGCCATCTACACCCCTATTGTCCAGTGAGTTTGGTCGAAAAGCATTAACAGAGCTCCATTAATCAGTCGTCGCGCAGTCATGTTAGGACACGTCCCACGTTGTTCCCGGGGGACGGTTGGACGTTTGAAAGTGTGTACAGTCATCTGTCTGGGTCCCCGACAACGTACAGCCAGAGTTGGCGCTCTGACGGGCTGGCTGTGAAATGGGGCTTGCTGGGGGAGGCGGGGTCTGGGGGCGAGGGGCTTGTAGGACGCTATCTCTGGCCCTGTTTGCTGTTTCTCTGCGGCTCCAGAGAGCAGATAATCTAACTGCTGGTAAGTGTGCGGGGAAAGGAATCCAGAAGCCCGACTCGACACTATCAGTTACTAGAAGTCTGCCGGAGATAAAGGGGCACGGGCGCACGGGATTGGCCAGCGGGCCGAAAGCTCTTTTAAAAGGAATTTTTCGATTGGTTGTTTATCTCTGGATTGTAGGAGAGAGGTTGGCGTGCGCAGATGGGAGAGGGTTTTGAAGATTTTATTCTGAGTGGTGTTTATGAGTGTACACACACACACACACTCCCACACACACCTGCACACACACACACATGCTGACACCCATTAAACAAAGCCATGACTTTAGCAGGACAGAATAGTTCCTGCTGTTGTTAACCCGCACGACAGTATAGGAGTCGTTCACATTGCTGTGACACTCATGAGACCCGTGACCAGTCACTCACTCAAAACAACCTTACATTTAGCAGACGCTCTTATCCAGAGCGACTTACAGTAAGTACAGGGACAATCTCCCCGAGGCAAGTATGGTGAAGTGCCTTGCCCAAGGACACAGCGTCATTTGGCACAGCCAGGAATCGATCCGGCAACCTTCTGATTAGCAGCCCGACTCCCTAACCGCTCAGCCATCTAAACCGCCCTGACCTTCAATGGCTCTTCGTGCTCATGCTCAAATGGATGTATTATACGAATAGAGCTCATTATTGTGGGAGGCGGGCGAGCGGTCTACATTTGCGTGCTTGCGATGTACGTTGTGGAACGCTGTTCTGTCTTCGGTTTAGTCGTCGCCTCAAAAGGAACCCCCCCCCCCCCCTTAAAAAATGAGATGCCACATCTCAAGGGGCTCTCCTGTCAATCATTCATTCCTCAACCACATGAACCTGGGAGGAACAGTGCTACTGATCTCCGCACGACACACACACACACACACACACACACACACACACACATGCAGTACCACATCACCAGTATAACACATCACCAGTATCCCACCTCACCAGTATACCACATCACCAGTGTTCTACATTACCAGTATACCACATCACCAGTATACCACATCACCAGTGTTTCTACATCACCAGTATACCACATCACCAGTATACCACCTCACCAGTATACCACATCACCAGTGTTTTACATCACCAGTATACCACATCACCAGTGTTCTACATCACCAGTATACCACATCACCAGTATACCACATCACCAGTATACCACCTCACCAGTATACCACATCACCAGTGTTCTACATCACCAGTACACCACATCCCCAGTACACCACATCCCCAGTGTTCCACCTCACCAGCAGAGACTAGCCCTGTCCCAGGCAGCAGAGGGCCGCCGAAGCCCTGGACGTGGGGTCTGGGCGCCGGCCACGATGGAGCTTCCTGTGTATACAGCGCTGCTGGGGTGGAACATGTGGTGTTTATTAGGTTGAGAGCAGCTCTCCTCTCGGGGCTGGCCGGCGTGTGGTCTGGGGGTGAGGCGCGCTGTCCGGCCGCTCGCCTTGCGTCTGGCGCAACCACTTACGTGCGCTGTCTCTCTCTTTCCCGCGCACGTCATACACACTCTCTTGCGCGCACACACACAGTTAGAGACACTCACACACACTCACACGCACCCTCTCGCACACACAGTCGCGCACTCCATAACTTGCGCGCACTCACACGCGATCGTACACTTTGTCACTCACGCTCACTCGTACGTACATATGCATGTCCACGTACACGTTTGATGTTTTTTGTTCTTTTCTTGTTCGATTTGCCCGTGGGTAGGGTTCTGGTGTCCTCGAGCCCCATGTGTCAGGTGTGTCGAGAGCTGAGATAGGGGCTCCAGTCCGTTCCATCCGTCCCGTCGTTCCTTTCTCCTTTCCTTCCATCCTTCTATCCTTCCATCCTTCCTCACCTCCTTCCTGTATCGGGTAGAACATCTCCCACGGTCTACTCCAGAACGGGCGTTCTTCACCCTTTCGCCTGGTTTTTCAGTCGGTGTGTCGCCTGATTTCACCCATGAAGTATTTCACCCAGAAGAGTAAACAGAAGCTGTGTCGCTGTTGGTAAACTTCCCCAGGCTAATGATGCCAGACCTGGCTTCCAATCCCGCTCAGAGATCAGCTCTCCACCCAACGCAGGGCTTCTCCTACGAATACGTACAAATAATGTGTTCATTTAGTACAGCTTTCATCTAAAGCAATGTACAGTAAGGGATTGGAACCCCTGGCCTCTCGATCAGCAGTCGAATGTGCCACCACTGAGCTAAACCAGTAGATGGTTATTTCTACAGGATTAACAGGAGGAGTGGGGAGGGAGGGAGGTGTCACCAGACATCTCCACTTACTCCAGAGCTCTCTTTAGTTATTATTACAGTACTGGGGTGTCTGGCCACAGGAGATGAGGAGATTATGAATTGTCTGGAGTTCTCCAGAGTGGAGGAGACGAAGAGAATTCTAGAGTTCTCCAGAGTGGAGGGGGGGGATGAGGAGGATTCTAGAGTTCTCCAGAGTCCAGGAGACGAGTGTTCGAACTCTGCCTGGACCCTGTTGCAATGTCAGCTGAGGAAACGTTCTAACTGCGTCGCTCTGCAGCGTCCGTAGGAAATCCTCTTTCAAGATGCGACTCCTCCACGGCTTTGATTTAAGGATCCCTCAAGTATGATTATCTGTCCCTGGCCCAGAGAGAAGCTGTCACTGCAGTGCTTGACTCTGCATGTGTAGCCTCTTAGTCACCACGCCCTTGTACTCCCCTGCACTGCCTATTCCAGTACGGAAGTTCTGGCTACGTGCTTGTCTTGTGTGTCTGTGTACATGCTTGTGTTTCTGTGTGTACATGCTTGTGTTTCTGTGTGTACATGCTTGTGTTTCTGTGTGTACATGCTTGTGTTTCTGTGTGTGTACATGCTTGTGTTTCTCTGTGTGTACATGCTTGTGTCTCTGTGTGTGTACATGCTTGTGTTTCTGTGTGTACATGCTTGTGTTTCTGTCTGTGTACATGCTTGTGTTTCTGTGTGTACATGCTTGTGTTTCTGTGTGTGTACATGCTTGTGTTTCTGTCTGTGTACATGCTTGTGTTTCTGTGTGTACATGCTTGTGTTTCTGTGTGTGTACATGCTTGTGTTTCTGTGTGTTTACATGCTTGTGTTTCTGTGTGTACATGCTTGTGTTTTCTGTGTGTACATGCTTGTGTTTCTGTGTGTACATGCTTGTGTTTTCTGTGTGTACATGCTTGTGTTTCTCTGTGTGTACATGCTTGTGTTTCTCTAGTGTGTACATGCTTGTGTTTCTGTGTGTGTACATGCTTGTGTTTCTGTGTGTACATACTTGTGTTTTTGTGTGTACATGCTTGTGTTTTCTGTGTGTGCATGCTTGTGTTTCTGTGTGTGGACATGCTTGTGTTTCTGTGTGTACATGCTTGTGTTTCTCTGTGTGTACATGCTTGTGTTTCTCTGTGTGTACATGCTTGTGTTTCTGTGTACATGCTTGTAAGTCTGTGTACATGTTTGTGGTTTTGTGTGCGCCGTTTTAACGTGTCCCCTCGCACGTTAGCATGTTGCGCAAGCCCAGCGCTAGGTGACGGGTCGGGGGTGAGGGGGGGGGGGCGCCCTCGCCACTCCTGGAGAAGCGCATGGAGGAGGACTCTCTTATTGAGACAAGAGGCAGCTGCATTGGGTTCCTTTTTTTCTGCCGAAGTGTGTGTGTGGATGTGTGTGTGTGTGCGTATCTGTGCGTGCGTGTGTTTGTCCTCCCCCATGTCCCCTACAAAAGGTATTTGATTGGACGAGGTTGTCGCTCGGTTACTGTCACCCTGTGTCACCCCCTTCCCTTGCGATCTGTCTCATCCCATAATACTGGGATGATGTGTCAACCTCCGGTCGTGCTGGAACCCAGCTGGCTTCTGCAGCCTGCTGTCCACTTCCTGTTGTTCAGGCAGAGGGACCCAGCGTGTCCGGGGGAGGATGTCCAGAGGTCTATGAGCTAAACACCGTGCAACACAACGCTGTCCCAAATACATGCCCTTTCTCTCCGTGACCCTGTGTGTGTGTGTGTGTGTGTGTGTATGTTGTTAAGAGTGAGATAGATGTATGTACTGTATAGTTGTTTACAGAGATAGAGAGGATTAAAGAGAGAGGACGAGAAAGAGTGTGAAAGTAACAGGTGGAGGAAATATCCCATACCAGCGTGCGTGTGTGTGCGTGGGTATGATTGAAAACCAGGGTCTGCTCCTGGCAGGTCACATGTCCCTGCCAGGTCACATGTATGAGTCTAAATGAGAGTCCTTACATCTCTTCCCTCTACAACACCCCTCCCCCTAGCCCATGCACACACACAGCCTCAACCTAACCCACTCACACACACACACACTCAGACTTACAAACACACACACACACACACACACGAATTCACACCTAAATGTAGGTGTCCCCTACATTTATTGACCCTGTCCCTTCTCTGACCTCAGGTCAGTTAGCTTCGATCCAGATAAAGCGGTCACACTTAGCCCAGCCTATCACTGCTCTGCTCACTATCGGTCCAACCCAATCGGAGCAGTGCTCACTATTAAGTGTCCGGTGCCAGAGGGCAGAGTAACAACCTCAGGGTTGAGTGTAACACTAGGTGTCAGGGACAGTGTTACAGCGAGGAGGACAGGGCTTGATGCAGAACCACGTCTCCAGGCTCACGCTCACATGCTAGGAGCATGCCCAGTCTGGTCTACTTCAGTGTTTTCATAAAACCAACATTCCGGACTCCGCCCTTCACGCCTTACAGCCGCCCCCTCTGCGGTGACCGACGTGCTCCCCGACGTCTGAAGGGGAAAGTGGTATAATTTCTCTGTGTCGCTCTCTCCCCTCTCTTCCTCTCCTTCCCCGTTTCGCTCCCCCTCTCGCTCCTCCCCTCCCTCTGCCTCTCTTCCACCCCCCCCTCCTCTCTCCTGTCTGTAGTGAACCATGGTAAGTTTCCGAAGCGGGATGACTCCTATGCCTTTGAGGAGGGACAGCAGCAGTGACAGCCTGTCGCCGGAGCAACCCCACAGTGACGAGTCCCAGGGCTCCGGGGTGCCCCCTCCTCCGAGACCATGGGGCACACCCCTCCCTCCTCCTCCTCCTCACCCGCCCTCACCAGCCCGCGCCAGGTCAGGACCTCTCCTCCTCCCTTCCCTCCCTCCCTCCCCTCCCTCCCTCCCTCCCTCCCTCCCTCCCTCCCTCCCTCCCTCCCTCCCTCCCTCCCTCCCTGCCTGCCTGCCTGCCTGCCTGCCTGCCTGCCTGCCTGCCTGCCTGCCTGCCTCCCTCCCTCCCTCCCTCCCTCCCTCCCTCTCTGTCTCTCTGTCTCTCTGTCTCTCTGTCTCTCGCTCCCTCTCCAGCTATCTCGGTTTCTCTCTTATACCTCTCTCACTCTTTCCGTCCTTTTTCTTTCTCTCCCGCCACCCCTCTCTCTTTTTCTCTCCCTCACTTGTTTCCCTGATGCCTCTTTCATCCTTTCTCCCTCTCTCTCTCTCGCTGTTTCTCCTCCACCTCCCCTCGTCCCTTTTTCCAGATTGACCTCTCCCTCTCTCGCAGTCTCTCTCTCTTTCCCTCTCTTTCTTTCCTCTCTCTCGCTTTCATTCTGACCTCTCTCCTTCAACCCTTCCACTCTGTTCCCTCCTGAGTTCCTGGATGGGTCAGGTCTAGTCTGCCCTCCCTGTGGCCACCTAGATAACTGCACCCCCCCCCCCCCCCCCAGCTGTTCTGGCATCTTATCCCACACATTCCTTCACTGCACCACACACATACCCCCTCAGCTGAGAGAAGGCCCTGTTGATGGGTGTAGCTTAACCCTCCCGCCGTCCCCATGACCACCCCCCCAGCCCCCACCCGCCCCCCCACCCCATCACCCCTCGTCTCCATGACTACCCGCACCGCCTGGCGTCCACAGCCAGAGAGCCGTCACAACTGGCTCCCTCCAGTTGCGGTACACCTTGTGGTGCTCCTGACTTCAACCTCAGATATTTGTCTCCATGTCCATATCCACGACAAATGTAGATGTAACGTAATTTAGTGGTTTAGAAATACATGTGACATAGTTTGTGTAAATGTGTATTGGGAGTAGATGGCTGAGGGTTAGGGATCGGGTTAATCAGAAAGTCGCTGGGTTCAATTCCCAGCTGTACAAAATGACGTTGTGTCCTTGGGCAAGGCACTTCACCCTACTTGCTCAGGGGAATGTCCCTGTACTTACTGTAAGTCGCTCTGGATAAGAGCGTCTGCTAAATATAAATGGTAATGTAAATGTATTGAAGCAGTACTTAAACTTGTTTTTTTGTATGTGTGTGTGCAGGGATGTCAACCAAGGGACCCCCCTGAGCAGGGCCAGGAGGAGGGGCTTTCAGCGGGGGGCGTCAACAATGGGATGACTCCGCCCCACCCCTGCTATCGTCAAGGTATGTGTCCTATCACACAGCATGGCCCTAAACCACCTTGGGCTACACAAATAAACATTTGATTTGAAAGATATACCGGGCCAGGATGTCATAGCCAGCTGTCTGTATTTATTGTCAAATGGAACCTTAATAATATCAGACATTTTACGTTTTTATTTTGCTTAAATAAGCAAGTGTCTTCAGTGGCATCAGTCATTAAATAACTTACTTACATACAAATACATCATTTCCAAAGCCACGTAGTAAACTCTCCCAATCTCTTGCGTCCGTTCCCCGCCCATGTCGGAGCAGTCCAAGACGACCTCCGACAAGAACCGCAGCAAGAAACCCAAAGAGGTGAAGCCCAAGGTGAAGAAGCTCAAGTACCACCAGTACATCCCTCCGGACCAGAAGCCGGAGAAGTCTCCGCCCACCCATGGACTCGGCCTACGCCCGCCTGCTCCAGCAGCAGCAGCTGTTCCTCCAGCTGCAGATCCTCAGCCAGCAGAAACACGCTCACGCCGCCCACTCCCCTCACCACACGCACTCGCCGCACGGGCACACCACCCGCGCACGCGCACCACGCCGCGCACACCGCACTCCAGCACGCACACACCCAACGCCAGCCCAGTTTCAGCTACCCAGCCCCCCATCCTCCGGCCCCCAGGCTCAGAAGTGAGTTGTAGGGTTGTTTTTTACTCTCTCGCCGTGGTCGCTAGGATGTTAGCAGTTGAATCTTGAATGAATGAATCCATGAATGAACGTGTGAATCATTAAGTGAATGTGCGAGGGACTGAATCAGTAAACAAATCAAAACATGTGAACAACCGGATTTAAAGAACCAAGTTCTGAGTAGATGAGTGAATGAATGCGAGTCAGTGAATCAATAAGTGAACCAAGTCCCTGAATGTAAAACCAAATGAAAAGATGAATCAGTCAATTAACTGAAGCCCTTCCCCACCTCCAGAGCAGCCAGTGATCAGCTGCCAGCCTGCAGCTCCAGTGTGTTGACCAACACAGGGGGCAGCTCCTCCTCCTCTCCCCCAGTGAAGAGCTCCTATCCTGGGCACGCCAGCCAGGTCTCCCCTGTCAAGCCTGGCCTCTGCCTGCTAACCTGGACGACCTGAAGGTAGGAGCTAATGCTGGTTAACATAGAACGTACCTCAGTGTGGATACTGCAAGGGGCATAAAGTTTACATATTTGCATTTTATTTATTATTATTATTCATTATTATTTATTATTATTTATTGTATTTATTTGCATCTCCATCTCCATCTCTCTCTCTCTCTCTCTCTCTCTCTCTCTATCTCTCTGTTTCTCCATTTCCATATCTCTCTCCCACTCAATATCTCTTTCCGCCTCTCCCCTTCCTTTTCTTCCTTCTCTTTCTCTCTCTCTCCCCTCTCTCTCTCTCTCTCCCCCCCCAGGTATCAGAACTCAGACAGCAGCTGCGCGTCCGAGGCATGCCCGTCTCCGGCACCAAGACCGCCCTGATCGAGCGGCTCCGCCCCTTCAAGGACCCGGCCGCCAGCCCCTCCCCCTGCGGCGCCAGCGACATCACCACGGGGACCTTCCCCGTGACCCCCACGGGCTCCCTGTCCTCCCTACCAGTCGCCCTCCTCCTCCTCCCTCTCCCAGGGGGGCTACTACCCTTACCCCAGCACCTCCTCCACCCCGCCCATCTCCCCCGCCTCCTCCGACCTCTCCCTCAGTGGCTCTCTCCCGGACAGCTTCAGCGACGTCCCCATGTCCTCCCCCCCCGCAGTTCAACCTCCAGGCGTCCCCCGCCGGAGCCGAGGAGGGCGGCCGGGGGGCCCACGGGGGCCCGAGGGGAGGGGAGGGCGGCGGGGGGATGGAGGGATTGCGGGGAGGCCAGGGGCGGAGGGGCGGAGGGCCTGGAGGCGGAGAAGGACAAGATGCTGGTGGAGAAGCAGAAGGTGATCGAGGAGCTCACCTGGAAGCTGCACCCAGGAGCAGAGACAGGTGGGTGAACCGACTTCCTGTCAGAGTCCTCTGTGGGGTTGTCATGGTGAGGGCAGTAGGAAGAAGCACAAATGGGGGACTTCATTCCATTATAAAAATGGTTTCTGGCAACAACAAAAAAGCACACTTTGAATATGGAATATTGATCGTCATCATAATATTTTGAAGGAGACATTTCAGTAGCACTGACAAGACACGTGTTTCCAATTGGTACAGTATTATATTCTATAGTATTTAAATCATAATAAAACCTTTCACTCCAGAATGGCGTTGATAAACAGATAGATATGGGAGATGTCAAACAGGGAAGCTGTGAGCCTGAGTCAGTGTTTCCATTTCCTGTCCAGGTGGAAGAGCTGAAGATGCAGCTCCACAAGAGGAAGCGTTGCTACGGCGCCACCCAGGAGGGTCTCCCGGCAACGGCCCCGCCCCATCACCCCTCCATGCACCTCCAGCCGCCCCAGGGCATGATGGGACAAAACGTCTTTGGTGTGACGGTCAAACAGGAGCCCATGTCCCTCTCCTCTAGCTGCCCCATGTCCTCCACCAAGCACCTCAAGACCCCCCCAGATAACTGCATGGAGGGCCTCGGCCCACTGCGGAGCCCTCCCTCCCCAGCATGGGAGGGCCCTACTGGGGGGGCGCGGTGCCCTGGACAGGGCCCCCTCCTCTGGAAGTCCCTCCACCATGTCTGCCTTCCTCAGCCCCCAGTGTTCGCCTCAAGACTCCCCCATTGGCAAGAGCCTTCCGGCAGCCCCCAGCCCGCGTCCCCCAGCCACCCCTACCTCCTGTCACCTCCGCTGGGCAGGAACGGCTGCAGCCACCCCCCCTCCCCCAGGTGGGCACCAGGCCCAGGAACATGCAGGTACTGTGGCCCTCAGACACACACAATCCCCCCCCCCCCACACACACACACACACATACATTTAGCAAACCGCACCCGTGTGTTGGAACGGAAGCACCAAATGACTTTTCTCCTGCCTTTTAAACCCGGCAGATTCAGCAGAAGGGTGGTGCTCATCAGGTGAACTGCTCCTACCTGTCCGACCAGCGAGGTCTCCAGTCTGTGTTCCCCAACACAGCTGACGCTGGCCTCAGCCCACAGAGGGTCAGCCAAGGCCAAGAACACGGCCATGCAGAAGGTAAGGCTGGGTCGACATCTCTTGGGGGGCTTACCCACGCTCTCCTCCCACCGGATCCGTTTTTTTTTTTAACATCGTAACCACCGTAACCCGTCTGAATCACTGAGTGACTGGAGATTCGTTCACGTTTCACTTCACCACGGTTTTCCCCTCTTCATTAATGTGTTCCTTCTGTCTGACTGCGGTGCGAGAGCATCTGTGAGGCGTCGAGGCGTAACTTTCCATTACAACTTGACATACTGTCGAGGTCGACTGCTTCCTCACACGGCCAGTCATGGTGTGACCCCCCCCCTTCACACCACCCCCGGTTCACAAACCCCGCAAACCTAGTTCTCATCATTTTTTCTTCTCCCTTTTTTTCTCCTCGCTCAATCAGAATACATAGTCATGTCAAGATTCGAAGGGACTCTTCAGACATCCTGGCGCAAACACGGAATTCCATTTTCCCCGTTTTTTCCGAATCCGTAGGCTAATAAAGTTTTATTTGATTTTTTCATATAGATGACAATATTGCCCTCTCCTCGGTGTGTTGGCCAAAAGTGCCTGGGGTCCCCTACCTTCTGTAGCTCAGATGCTGCTGCATCCATCCTCACACATCCCCCATGCTATGAGGATGCAGTCAAGCAGGTAACCCAAAGGCAGCAGATCATAACTGGGCCAACGCTTTTTTATTATTATTATTGTTATTATTATTATGATTATAATAACAACATATTTGCAGAGTCTCTGATAGTGCTGCACTTACTGTCCTCTCTCTCTCTCTGTCTCTCGTTCTCCTCTCGTTCTGTCGTTCCCGCTGCTTGGCATCTTTCTGTCGCACAACACTCTCGATTCCACCCCTCGAGCGAGTCTGACTGGGTTTCTCAAAGCTTGCTGTTGTGATCCTCTACTCAGTTTGCAAACCAAATGAATGTCCTTGCATTAGATAACAATCCGACGCATCAAACTCGTCTTGACCGCACCTTGTTTCGGATAGAAGATGACATCATTGGAGCATGATAGGAGATGTTATTGCCCTGTAAGAAGAGATATATTTCTTAAGCGTGAGAAGGCTTTTGATAGCAGTCTTGTTCCTTATCTCAGCAGCTGATCCGGAGCCAGCAGATGGACGAGCTTCTGGATGTGCTCATAGAGAGCGGAGGTGAGTGACCAGAATCAGAATCAGTCATTGATCTTGAACTGAGACTAACCAGTAAAGAGCTATCGCATCTTCTCATACGCTCTACAGTGCTGAGTTGATGTGGGCTGTATACAAAGCATCTGGCTAGCACATGTCTTTGAGATGCTAGCATCTGTTAGCAGGAATCCTCCTCGACCTAATTGTTACTCAAATTCCCCTCTTAACGTGGGTATTAAATCGCACTCTTTGCTGTGACCCGCCCCCCCCCGCCCTCCCCTCCTTCCCTCCCTCCCTCCTCCTTCTCTTCAAGAGATGCCAGCTAACGCCAGAGAGGAGCGGGTCCTGTGTAACCAAAGTTGTGCCTCACATTACTGTGTCCCCAGGAAGCACCGGCCTCATCCTTCCAAAGTTCCACCGCCTCTACGACCACCAGGTCCCCCCTCGCACCTCCCTTATGACCACAACGTCCGCTCACATCGCGGACAGCCACCTGGAGACCCAGCTCAGCAGCCCCATTGGCCGGGGGGGCGAGGTCGCCCTTCTCAAGATGGCCGCTCAGGAGGCCGGGCAGGAAGACGAAGTGAACGGCGGAGGGGATGGGTACCCCCAGCCCCCCACCACCACCATCACCCCAACAGCCACGCCCATCAGGACAAGCTGATGGACCACGCCCACCCCACTGTCCCCCATCATCTCCAAGGTGACCCCGGTCACTGAGGCGCAAGGCATGGTGGGAATGACCTTTGCCGAGTCGCCGTGGGAAACCATGGAGTGGCTGGACCTTACCCCCCGCCTAGCTCAGCAACGGCATTCAGCGTAGCTCCGCCCAACGGCCCCAGCATCTTCAACACCGAGTTCCTGGATGTGACAGACATCAACTTGAACTCAGCCATGGACCTGCACTTGGAGCACTGGTGAATGACTGACTCACCTCCAGCTAGCGACTGGACAAGCCAGGCAGAGGACTGCAGTACGGTATCTAGTGACTAGCTAGCGAGTAGACAGCTAACTAGCTGCCAGAGACAACATGACACAACATAGCTAGCTAGTGAGTAGACAGCTAACTAAACAGTTTACTAGCTCCCAGTCAGAGACAGCAAGACATGACATAGCTAGCTAGCTTGTAAGATAGCCGACTAGCCAGCAACCATAGACTGGTGAGCAACAGCCTATTTCAAAATAGTCAGAGAACACACTGCAGTACACCAGTACCAGGTGTCATTTAGTCTGGATGACTTTTGTTGTAATATAATATGGCATAATGTTAGACCAGTGTTATACCAATGTTGTGACAGTTATGCCAATGAATGTTGTGACCATGTTGTTACAGTGTACTAATGCTGGGAGGATATTGTTAAAACGTTATAGTAATGTTGTAACACTGTTATTACAGTGTACTAATGTCGCGTCAATCCTATGAAGCTGTTATGACAGCAAGTTATGCAATAATTTACCAATGAACAACAGCAGGATCAAGAGAGCCATACTGTTAAAGGACTAAACGACCACCTTAGAATCCTCAACATTCAGACATAAACAATCATTTCTGGGTCATTTTCATAGATAAAAGGGTTCATCATCGTGTCAGTCCTACTGTGCACACCTTCCAGTCACCTGGTTCCTTTTCACATGATCTTTGTCCTCTTGGATAATGACAAGCACAGCTAACCATGCATTATGAGTCTGGAACCTTTAATGAAGGGATGCTCTATGAAGGTCTGGACAACAATTACTGTCAAATGGAATGTCTCTCTTCAAAGATTTTATGCAATTTTAAGTGTTAGGCTAGACTTGAACTCCTATTTTGACAATCAATGTATTGTTTTGGTTGGTGGGTATATGTTTGTATTACTGGAAACAAACTAATTGGAATTACAAACAGAATTGGATACCAGAGTGGGCATATGTAAATATCATATTTCTACTGACAGAGACAAGTTTGAAGTCTGCATATGATGTCAGTGGTTTGGGAGATTACATAAGAACGGAGACCATGCAATCCAATGTATTGAATAGTGTATGGTTTTCTTTGTAAATACAGAAAGTCTCACTTTGCACCTCTAGTATAGTGCACATTGGTCACGTTTGCTTGTGCCTAGGTTATATATGCAAGGAAGACATTTCATTTGTCATTCTGCTCCAGTGTTTTTCTATGTGTTTCTTCTCTCACTATTATCCAGCACGCATATTTACTGAATAGTTACACAAAGGGTAGAAATATATTTTTATCTGAAGGAAAAAAAGTATTTTGTCTTACCACAGTTTTATAAGTTATGAGACTGGTAGAAGGTATTCATCCATTAACTGTATGAAATAACTCTATGTCAAATTTGTGCCTTAAAGTTTCGACAAGAGAGCTCTGTTTGGGATTTGTTTTCTATTGTTTTGCCAGCTCTCAAAATTGAGTTGTATTACCTATTCCCCTTAAAAACAACAGCTTGTGTCAGTCACATAGAAGGTCCTTGTGGATGACATGGCTGTAGGAAGCAACCCCAGTGCCTTACTGGGAACAGTCTACCTGTGTTCAGTTAGGTCTGTTCACTCTGAAGACCACACCTTTAAGATCAAATCTTTAAGACCATGCCTTTAAGATCCTGCCTTTAAGATCACACAAGGACAGAAGTAGCAAGTCAGGACAAGCATAGACCTAAATTTCATCTCGAGTATTTGTGAACGTAATCTATTTTAATATCAAAATGTTTTTTTATTTGATTTTGAAATTTTCACCCATTATTGATATATTGGATAATATCACTTTTATAGTTATTTATTTTTGCATTTTTTATTTATACATTCTTACATATTTATAATGACATTCCTTATTGACAAAATGGGATTCTATATTTGCCTTAAAAACTCCAATGCTGCAATTCAGATCCAGCGTTTTTACTAATAAAATGTATGAAAATCTGCCTCTAAATGTGATTAAAAGTGAAGCAACACTTCACATAGAACTGTTTCCACAATTTTCCATGTAGAACAATAGAAGAATAGAATATCCATTCTTACCAGCACTTGTGAATATCAAAATGTAATATATACAGAGCTTTGATTGTCCTTACTGTGAATACTGCACAGAAAACAACAAAAATGTATTTTATCAGTGTTTTAAAAAATGGGGCCATTTATAAGAGACCTAATCACCTTTTAAAAGTTGTGGTTTAACTGAGAACTATTCCACTTTTTATTGCAAGTTAATAAAAGTACACAAACCCCACATACAGTAGTGTGTATGGCGTGTCACACCAGCAGTTATTGGATGGTGAAGAAGGGGGACATTAATAAATGTAACACTGTGCTATGGTTTGCATAACCTTCAACACCAAGCATCAGATTACCTCCAGTGTTGTACTGGAGGTAATCTGTTGTACTCCACCCCGCCCCCCCAAGTGCACTAAACAATGTGTGCTTTAATTATAGTGTTCTTCCCAGAACTCCAAATACCATAGTCATCATACCATCTTCAGGAACCATTCAAGTGACAATCCCCTATCACCCGTTGTAGATTCATTCAAGTTTCCTTCTTTTTATTTTCTAATCAAACGTGGCACCTGACAGAAAGCTTATTTGTTGCTTGCCCACTGAATAGCAATTTTACAATGTAAAACACCTTGTATTTGTCCTCCCCTTGTATGTCTACTTCCTGTACTGTAGAATAAGACAGCAATAAACGTACACACAATCACACCATGGCAACCTGTCTGTGTCAGATACCAAAAATACCGCTAAGACTGTTTGGATGTTTTTTACAATGTGAACTTTATTCATTTCTTTATTTATTCGACCCTTGATAAAGATACGATATAATACTCATTGCCCTTAATATGATCATATAGTCTAATATGAACATTCTAATAAATTGCCATTTATACATGTTGATCCTCCTCAAGAGATTATTTTCACCACTTGACAATATTAGCTCCCCACATCCATACACCCAGATTACAACAGATTACAGACCATCCACTTCACAACACATCACTGTAGACTGCAGGCCTTGACTGTGTGGTGCTGTTTTTAGGCCAAGGCAGAGATGGAAGGAGCCAAGTTTACACGTTACTCAGAATCCTCATCATCACAGGTCTGTGCCAGATCAATAGTCTGCATCTCTGCCCTCCCTGTGTGTTGAGCAACAAGTTCTTGAACGTACCACGGATGAATTCAACAATTGTGCAGTGAACACATCCCTGGACCCACACCTGTCAACCGTAACGGGGTTAAACCCTTGCTCCAGACAGACATCGCAATGCCAGACACCCGTTTTGCCTTCCCCCCTCCCTCAATCCCAGGTCGACAGTTTGGTTGAACTAGCTAACTCCAAGTTGTGTTTGTGATGCCTGGCTAACTACCAGAGCAGTAGGCAGTGGGCCACGACTGCTGAGATCAAGCTAAACTAAGGGGGCATCTCTGCCAGTCACCTTCAGTCACCTCCTCCCCCATGTCTGAGAGATATTTGACACCCCATGACTTTCACATTAGCTTTAAATGAAACCCGACAAGAATAGGAGTCCAGTTCAGACTAATCGAGACACAGTTTGGGACGTGGTTCAAGGGATGACGGAACCTTTCACCAGAGCAAGCTGGAGCTTCATGCTGATTGGCCGTCAGGCATGCTGGACGCGTCGTCGGTCATTATATCGACGTTATCCGAAGGGGGTGAGATGTCAGAGCTGTACAGCAACGTGTCGAATGCGACCGAAGTGGCAAAGGTCAGGCTCATTTCCAGCTAGACTACATGGACAAGTGTTCAGTCGACTGTGGTAAAGACACAGTCTGTAGTGTTGGCAGCCATTTTTGTAGTTTTTTCCCCTAGCTGTTTTACTTGCACTTGGGACTCTTGACTACTCGACCAGATCAGAGGATCTCTCGTCGACAACAAGCCCAAACTACAGAACTTGCTGAGCAGCTGCCTGTAGATTCGATATATACTGTATATACACACGCTGGAGTCGGATCAACCTACGGAGCTGACACCTGGCATTTTTTGTCTTTTTCTTGGAGAGTCCTGGTATTGTCAAGACAACATTGAGATTGAACAGCTGTGCTGTGAACTGAATATCGCGAAAACCAAGCCACGCCAACAGCATCGACCAGTCCGTTTTTTTTTCTTCTCAGGAAAACAACACTTTTGCATACCCATTCCTATACAATGAGTGAAGGTGCACGACATACATTGTGATTATAGTGCCTTGTTTAGACAGATCTGTCTGCATACATCTGTACAGGTCTTCAACAATGTCGAGGTGAACACACAAATGCATACATACAGTCCACAATGTACAATCAAATGTGCTATCCAAACGACTATTTTGTTCATAATGTCATTTTCAACATTTTATTTGGTATGTTCTGTATTTGTGTACACCAAGTTCAAGTATATATATAAACCGTATATATGCACTCTATTCATTTATCTTTCACGTAAAAAAAATAAAATTAAAAAAATGCTGTATTTACTTAACCCTTATTATGCCTTCAAGTTTTGCTCTCTGATGGTGGTATGTCAGAAGATAAGAGTTACACGTCACTGACAAGAAACAGGAAAGAAGCACAACGGGTGTTTGGAACGGGACTGCACAGGTGACGACCGTGACGTGAAATCCTTCTCATGTTCTTTGGAAAACACGTCGACGACAAACGGGTGATTCGACGCAACTGTGCATCTGAGGGCTAAGACGTCATGCGTCGGCGTGTCACGTGGATAAGTGTCCCCCCCCCCTCCCCCCCTCCCCTCCCCATTTGCGTGTCGCAGTGTAAAGTGTTCCCTCCCTCCCGCCCCCCCCCCCCCCCCCCCCCTCAGTCCACGTACATGGGGGACATGGGCGAGGTGGGGATCAGGTCCAGGATGCGGCACACGTAGCTGGCCACGTCCACGCTGCGCTCCTCGTACATCAGGATGAAAGGGTGTTTCTGTGGGGGGGGGGGGGGGGGGGGGGGGGGGGCGACATGGACAGTCATTGAGACGACTCGTCAAACTCAAAAGTGATACATCCAATAATGTTTTCATCATTTAGGCAGGTACTTTTATCCCCCCCAAAAAACGACATCACGGTAGTTTGAACTATTTAAACACTTATATCCAAAGCGACACACAGCGACAGAAACCTTTAGTCAACTGATGTAACTAATAAGCTACAATCTCTTCCTAAACTGTCATGACATTGATTTCATATCGATCTTTGGACACCGTTTTATCGTTATCGGTTAAGTGATTCAGATGAAATCCAAACATCTACAATAAACACACACGGTAAACACTGCTCATTGTAGAAGTATAGTCCAAATGCCACGTAGCATTTTCTAAACCCATGTTTTCAACAGGAAGTGGGCTTTCCGCGTTCTAGGCGTTACAAGTGAACGCCAACGCTTCTCGGCACCGGAGAAAAGCGGAACACTCACCAGGAGCTCCTTGTACTTGGGTCTTTTGGACTCGTCCTTCGTAAGGCTGCCAAGACGACGAGGAAAAAAGAAAGAAGCGAGTTAGCAGATGCTGTGACGGTGGAACACGGGCTCAACCACGGAGAGGCAAACTGTCCTTCCGGTTATCCACCACACGGTGGCAGCAAAAACAAATGTCCAGGACAACCCCCAGTCTCGACGGAAGCAGTTTGGAAAGCTATACTGCTCATGTAGCTGTTCTCTTTCACGATGCACTGCTAACTGTAGTCGAACTGTTGGACTGTCATTTGTAGTTTGTCTGCAAACATGCTTCATTATTCTGCCTTTCATTTTCTTTATTTTGTATAATCTTATTTCTAAAACCCTGTCCTTCCAAGAAGCCTCATGTCTTTTGCCAGGCAAAGTAAATGAGATCTCCTTAATTAACTCGTCTGGTAAAATGAGGTAAAAGAAAAACAAACCATTAAAACAGCTGAATGTGCCAGCTACTGTATGCACGCTCACCATAAGTTGACAAAGTTGATGAACTTGGGGGAGAACTGGCGGTCCTCAGAGTTGCAGAGCTGTGGAGGTTCTCCTTTCACCACCTGGGTCAGCTGGTCAAACACACTGTTCCACTTGGGGTAGGGGAACCTGCCGGTAGCCAGCTCATACTGCGTGCGTGCACGCACACACACACACACACACGCGCACACACACACACACACACACACACACACACACACACACACACACACACACACACACACACACACACACACAGAGGCATGCACACACAAACAGAAAAACACACACAGAAGACAGACACAGACACACCAACATAGAGACAGACACAGGATGTTTGAAACGTGCTCTCGGAAAGACCCGGAGAGGAAATGGGACCACGCAGATCCAGATGTGCTCCAGTCTGGAGGGTTCACACAGACGGAACACGGCAGGACTGCTGCTTCCATGTTGAAACGTGCTGAGGTGTCACGTGACTAGTTACCAAGGTGATTCCCAAACTCCACACGTCTGAGCGCACGTCGTATCCCTGTCTGGAAGCGCTGGGGTCTATCCTCTCAGGCTGGAAACACACACACACGCGCGCAAACACACATATCAGGTCACCTGTAGGTTCCTTGTTGATCGACTACCCTGTTTGAAAGGCCCTTTCAAATGGCGCACTGTGCCACAAACGGCGGAGCACCTAAACTCGTCGTGTCATTTCATAATTACAGTTGACATATAGTGTGATATTGTAATAACACAGAATGTCTATGTTGTGTGTGTGTGTATGGTTTTGTGTATGCATTGGAGGGGTTGAGATTGTATATGTAGGGTGATGCTGTATATATGTAGTGTAGTGTTGTATATGTAGGGTGATGCTGTATATATGTAGTGTAGTATTGTATATGTAGGGTGATGCTGTATATATGTAGTGTAGTATTGTATATGTAGGGTGATGCTGTATATATGTAGTGTAGTATTGTATATGTAGCGATGGTTCGGTGCGGTCCTCACCGCCATGTAAGGTCTACAGCCTGCGTCTCTGGTCTTGGCTATGGAGTCAACCAGCTGACCACTAATGCCAAAGTCACACAGCTTGATGTTGCCTCTACGGTCCATGAGAATGTTGGAAGGTTTGATGTCTGGAGACAGGGGGAGAACGTCTGATATCAACTTTTGAGGGCACAATTAGTTAGGGGTGGGGGGGTGTAAACACGGGTGTTTACAGTGATATATTGGGGGGACAAATCATATTTTTCCTAGGATTGGGGGGGGGGGGGGGGGGGTCGTGTCCACATTTTGGGATGTGGTGGAGTTTTTGTCGTACCTCTGTGAATAATTTTCAAGTTTTCCTTTAAGTGGTTCAGTGCTTTAACTGTCTGTTTAGGACAAAACCAAAACAAACATGAAGGGCATTTCGGAAACAGCTGACACACACAGTCAGTGCACTTAAGATGAGAAGAAAGTACGTAGAGGAGGAAGTTATACTCACTGCTAATGTAATTTTGCCTAATATTTCCTCTGGAATGACGTCATCTAATGCACAATATACATATTTGTAGAATTTGTCAAATGAGGTAGACATTAGTTCCATACATATCCAGCAATCCCCCTGAAAGGTAGAGATACAGTTGTCTTAGAGGAGAGATCGCACGATAAGGATGAATGAGAAGGGGTTTACATGATGTGTAAGTGCTATGTTCCTGAGGGGCCGAGAGCGAGGGCAGAGAGAGGGCAGAGAGAGGGCAGAGAGAGGGCAGAGAGAGGGTAGAAAGCGGGCAGAGAGAGGGCAGAGAGCGGGCAGAGAGAGGGGGCAGAGAGGGGGCAGAGAGAGGGGGCAGAGAGCGGGCAGAGAGCGGTCCCTGACAGGCAGGAAGAGCGAGCGAGCGGCCCCTGACCTCTCTGAAGAGAGCGCCGTAGAACTGGACGATGTAGAGACAGTCGCTGCTCCTCATCACCACGTCCAGGTCCATCAGCAGCTGCTTCTGCTCCTTCTCATCCACCGTGGAGCGGATCCTCTGAGACACACAACAGGGGCACGCACACAGGGGCACGCACACAGGGGCACGCACAACAGGGGCACGCACACAGGGGCACGCACACAGGGGCACGCACAACAGGGGCACACACACAGGGGCACGCACACAGGGGCACGCACAACAGGGGCACGCACACAGGGGCACGCACACAGGGGCACGCACAACAGGGGCACACACACAGGGGCACAATTAATGAGGGTACACGATTATTGTGATCTGAAGCTCTGGCCTCTAGAGACAGTGGAATCCCAGCTGACAGACAGGCTGGGATCAGAACAGCAGCATCAGACCGTCCCAGACAGACTGGGAGGAGCACAGACGGTCACCTTGACGGCCATGATCTGTCCGCTGGGCTTGTGGACCATCTTGTTGACGGAGCCGTAGGCCCCGCGGCCGATCTCCCCCAGGTCTCTCAGGTCCTCGGCCGTGAAGTCGCAGTGCTGCTCCGGAGAGATCTTCAGCTTGCCTGACGACTCGATGCTGTGGGTCCGCAGACGCTCTCTGGACGAGGGACGGAGGAGTGAGGGAGGGAGTGAGTGAGGGACGGTGGTCAAAAAGGAAGGGGAGGATAAATGATAGAAAGGGGAGGAGAGATTTAGAGAGGGGGAGGGAGACAGAGAGAGAGAGAACAGAGAGACACAGAGAGAGAGACAGACACAGAGAGAGAGAGAGAGAGAGAGAGAGAGAGAGAGAGAGAGAGAGAGAGAGAGAGAGAGAGAGAGAGAGAGAGAGAGAGAGAGAGAGAGAGAGAGAGAGAGAGAGAGAGAGAGAGAGAGAGAGAGAGAGAGAGAGAGAGAGAGAGAGAGAGAGAGAAGCAGGAGCCCATTCATTACACATTACTGAGACGGATTAATTATTAATCAGCCATTCCTGTACCCTCTGTCCAAAATAGGCAGGCAGAGAGAGGAGACGCTGAAAACGCTGACTCGTTAAGAAGCCATAACTGAATCGAGCTGTGAAACTCAAAACCCAAAAGCCTGGCCAAAAAAAACATAAACACAGCGTAAACAGCCGAGCATCCTTATAGAATGCCACCAGATAAACAGTAGTATCATCTTCTTGTGGTGAATTGAGCTACACACACACAGCCTTACTTACATGTGTGGGTTCTGGAAGGAGGGGGCGGGGGGGGTGGAGGGGGAGTCGGGTGGCTGGCTTCACTGGGGGGTTGGCGAAGTTCAGCTTGAGGGCCTTGCGTTTACCTGGCAGGGGCGGAGAGGAGAGAACAGGCACATTCCCACAGCACACCTGCGTCAGAGAACCAGCTCAGACAAACACGAGTGGGCTGACAGGGGAGGTGATAGGAGGGGGTCCTAGCAAGGAATGTAAACAAACCATGGTGGCTTGAAATGAATAATGTTCAGGTTCTCACAATAACAAAGAAGGCCTCTTACCAGAAGGGCATGGCTATGAGTATAAATGCCACTTACGCTACATTAAACCGAGCACATTAGCCAACAACCAGTCTAGTGTACTCCAATTTACAATTGGGCTGAGACAAAGTGGACATGCTCGAGGGGAAATTGGCCGAAAATCCTAGTTATTCTTTCATCCGTAATGTCATCTCACATTGACAAAAAATGACTGAAAAAAGGTACACAAAATCAACAGACGCCCACGATGCGTTTTCAACCCAAGCCAAGAGCCCAGTAGTGAAGGGGTTGCCAATGTCTGGGAAATAAAATCACTAATTTCCAAAAGCTGATTTCATTCATCGACAGGACATTCGCTGACAGTGAGCATGCGCCTACATACATTGAGCAGAGAGAGAGCGAAGCCAGGAAATCACACTGGGAACCCCTGTACCAGACCCGGGTGTCGAGAGACTGATTGGTGCAGTTCAGAAACCAGAGAATTTCCCTTCACATGGCAAAGAGACTTAACACCGTCACACCACCACAGCAGTGTACAGAGGAAACACGTTTTAACGCTGTTCCAAAGTAGACGGGGAAACCAACATGAGAGTGTCAAGTCATCTTTGACATTAGGCCCAAATCAGAGGTGAAACAATCCCCCTTAAACCTTTAGACATCTCAGACCCAACGAAGCCCCAGAAACCTCAAGTTTCCCCCCTAGTATTAGTGGACAGCAGTGAGAGTTGATAGACTCCCTCCCCACTACCAGAGCATCACACAAGGGGCGTATCCCAATAGTGTACAGTGGCCTCCTTCCCCTTTCATCCTTCCTCACCAACCGAAAAGGCCATAACCACAAAGAAACCGATTTCTCCCGACCCAGTGTTTGGATGTTATGGGATGGCCGAGGAAAGGAGACGAGGCCATTTTAGACTACTGGGATGCCCGCGCAGAGAGAAAAGGTTGGTGTGCTGTGTGAGGTATCTAATGCTTACTTTGGGTCACTCCAGACAGGCTTATCTGAAACCCTGAAGTAAAGAAAAAACATTTTACTACATTTGTTTCTCCTTTGGGGCTTTCTGTTGCGTGGGCGAGTTCTCCAGTCTATGGATCGTTTGTAGGTTCAGCTAGCTATCAATGTTTTTTTCTGCAAACTACAATATTATATTGTGCTTACTGCGCTAGTGTACTATGCGTACTATGTATCTTACAGTATAATCTGATCAGCTGTGTTATTAGAGTATGAAGAGGCCTGGAAAAACAATAAACTGTAAAGGACAAACCTATCATCTCGGTATCTTTTGAAAACAGATTCAAGAATACATTTTGCAAGCAAGTGTGCAAGTGTGTACATTGTGCAAGCAAGCACTCCAGGCTGAGTTTACGCTTGTCATGGGGGTGTAAAATAGACTGTAATGACAATTTCAATTCATTTGCTTTCAAGGTTTGTCAGGGCCTGTAACACAGACAGGCCAACGTGTTGCAGCACATCTGAAATAATACACAATACACCTACCAAACCAACCTACAAGCCCTTAGGGACAAAGTCATCTAAAGCCAACTAGGATGGACGTCATGCATGTTGAAAACAACCTTGAAAAACAGAAATGGTGGGGTTGGTGAAGGGGGGGGGGGGGGGGGGGTAGCAATTCTCTGCACACCAGTGTCTATGAGTACAGTACTGTAATACACGAACAACCTTAACCTTTGAATAATAAGCGTGTGTACCTGTTTCATTTTGACATCTCCAGCACGTGTTGGTCTCTGCAAGGTTTAAATAAAACATTTGATGCTCGACATGTGCGACAAATGCAGTATCTACACAACTAAAATCTGATGACTGCTACCTACTACCGAGCCAATAACGGCCTAGCGATACATTGAGTAGGCTAGCCCGGCTAATGTGACACTATGTCAATCAAATGATACAGCTGCCTCCGGGCCTTTAAGCAAAGCTAATGTAAACTAACAGTTCAATATCCAGGCACCGGATCCATGTTGCAAAACGCAGTACCGCACAGTTAAAAATGCATGCAGCAGGTTTGAAGAGTAAAAACAGATTCCAAACTGGTAGGCCTTTCGGTATTTGTAACAGCTAAGGCTAAAACATCGATTGATGGAAATTGTATGACCGCAGCAAGTAGCTACAATGTTAACAATTTCCAGAAGTGGTATTCGCGTCGGCTGTCCTATAAGTGCTTACTGACGGCAGAAGAAAGCCTTCTTCCTAAATTTCAACATAACAGTCCTACACGTATGCTTGCAGTAATGCATCTCTGCTAGCCTGGTAGCTGTTCCAAGGTAAGGATAGCCATCCTCCCAGTGAGTCATTTATTCAAGCAGCTCAAACGTCTCACTTTAGGACGAAAAACGACAACAAAGCCATCTACTTCTAACCTTGCATGCTGCTAACGGTTGTCAGGTGTTGAGGCTGAGGGTGGTGGTGCGATGTGGATCCTGCTATGTTGCTGTTGCTGGAGGTTGTTGAGTTGCTGTTGGGACTGGGAGTCGCCATTGTTGTGTTGGAGTCCGGGCAGCGCTCAGGCTGCAATGCAGAGAGCAAACTTCGCCCTCTCTCTCTCCAAACGGGACACTGCGCCAGCACAACGCAGTTGCACCACACAGCCACGTCTATGAACGCCCCGAGTCACGGAAGAAAGTACTCTATGGTTGTAACTGGGGAGGGGACAGTGAAGGGACAACCTAACTACCCTGCAAGTAGTCACTGATAACATAGTGCAATGCATTTGAGTAGTGTCAATGTTTATGGAAGTTGATTAGCTAATAAATAAATTCGTTCATCAATAAATATTTAATTAACAGTCCATATAACAGTGCAACGTTCATTCATTGCTGCCTTGTTCATGAAGCATTCTAAGCAGATTGCTAAACCAATTCAAATAATCATCACCCTTTTAAAAAAATAATTCAAATTATACAGGTAACTTCAAAACTTTATTTAAGCGACTAATATTGATTTTCCAATCAAATGCTATTTCACTGTGTCTACACTGCATGGATATATTACACAGCAGTGCCATGAATTCTTTGAGGTAGGAAGGCACATATGTGTTATTTGGGTATGAAGCATATACAAACTTGCACAAGGCATTCCTTCAATGCATCATGGGAACAGAAGTTCTCTATCAGAAATCCTGCCACAACCCTTTAGGATCATTCCATCCGGATAAACCGAGAATGTTCCAAAAGCATTTCTGTCCGGAGGGGTCTCGATGACACCCTCCAGAGTAAGGTAATGCACGCCTGACTGGGAGTCTCTATGGTAACCGCCTTCGTGGTCGTGTCCTGCCATAAAGCAGACCACACTGCTGTGAGAACGCAGGATGGACAGCAGTTGGTCGTAGTTCCAGGCCAGGCAGATTGGGTCAGTAGAGTCAGGGTGCACAGGGAGGTGGCCTGGGAAGACAACAATAGTTAAGATTGAGTTCATATGTGTTCTTGTGAATGCATGTTCTGAATACTGATACCCCAAAATAAGTAGATACATAAGACTGTTTAGAGTATTGGCTTCAGCCTTTGAGACTTGTGAAACAGAGGATCTTCAGTTCATCAGCATACTGGTTAGTGGAGATTTTTCATTCACACGTGACTGTAAAAAAGAAACCTTGATGTGACTTACTAAGGACAGTGACCCTCTCGTGGGCCTCGTCGGCTTGTATCAGAACTCGTTCCAGCCAATCAAGCTGCTCCTTACTGAATCCCCCGTTAAACTTCACGAACCTCTGCACAAGACCATAAGAGGCTAAAAAGAAGATGAAGGATGAAACACAATTTATAAGAGACACGAAACTAGCCCCATGCAGCCTGGTAAAAAAAAATTGTGAGAGTTCACCCCTACAATCTGATAACTTTACCTGGAGGGTGGTTAAGATCTTCATTACTGTTGTGCTCTTTCAAAAGTGTCATTGCCTGCTGATATTGTTCACTTGACTCCTCTCTCCCTAGCAGGCTTACGTCGTAAGCATCAAGGAGGACAAACCGGAAGCCGGGGACTGGACTGAAGTGGTAGGCGTAAATGTCACCAGTTGGGGGCCGCCCTCCCCTGTCAGAAAATGTCGTACTGTTCAGGGTGGAATGCAGTAGACTCTCTCTGCTGAAATTATAAAACTCGTGATTGCCCCAAACGTGATGAACACTCGCTGGACATGACTCGAACTCTTTCATGACCGCTTCCAACGCTTGATGCGACGCGTCGTATTTCTTGTTGAAGCCATCGATAATGTCTCCGAGCTGAAGAATGAACGCGGGTTTGACAGGTGCCGTTTCCCAGCTTTCTATGGCATTGCGAAGAAGCCGAAGGCTGCTCTTATAATATCGTTTCCGTGTACGTTTGAAATTGAATCCATCGTCAATATCGGCGTATTGAATGTCAGCGATAACTCCAAATGTAAACAATGGTTGCGAACAGCCTTCCATTCCGATCATATGTTCATTTAACAAAATCTTGCTTTGAATCCACTTGGTAAAGTTGACTTTACGACAGTAGCCAGCCAAATAACCAGTTAATGTCCGAACATTTTGGACCCCTGCCAGACCGCACGTGATCTATTTGCCTTTCTTAAGTAACAATTAGTTGCTTTCAGATGTGTTCATGTTTCTGCCAGATAGGGCTGGATACTTTGTCACAGTCTACAATTGACAACCACCGCGAATGTTACATGTTCACCACTGGAAGTGCATTCACGAACGTCCTACCGGCGCACTGCGCAGAATCCTATATCATCGTTATGGTTGCATGGCAGGCGACTAAACGGTATGCTGTTCTGCTTTACAACTAAACGCTTAGGAGTGTCACGCATTATCGAACCGATGGCCGTAGATGGCTTTTCAACGTACACATTTTTGAATACTGAAAACACACACCCCTTTATACGTTCATTCAAGTAAGTTACACGGACATGCGCAGACGGACACCAATAAACAGATACAGTAACAAAGCTTATCTCCAATGTGTTCACAAAATAAATGAATGAAAACAATTTCAAGTGTTGTCCATAGAAGTCCCACACATTATGAGAAATGAAAAAAAGATATACCTTGTTATCCTTGTCCTCATGCAGTTTTGGGGGCAGTGGATCTGGTGCCTAAAGACCACCCATAGATTAATGCAATATTTACACCAGTGTTTGTTTACCGTTGTCAAATTCCACTATGAGCCAGATAACGTATTACACCACCCTGCAAGCACTTTATTTAGTCAACTTGAACTTGATGTGACATTAACTCATAAGCCATGAGATTTTACCATCTGTCGCCTTAGCTTTTTAATTTATTTGACTATGAAGTCGATTTGCTTCTCTCTCTCTCTCTCTCTCTCTCTCTCTCTCTCACACACACACACACACACACACACACACACACACCTTTATCTCTCTCTCTTTCTCATTCACCCCCCCCTCCCACACACACACACACACACACACACACACACACACAGAGAAAGGCTAGAAGCAGGTACAGTGTTCCAAGTTCCCTCCCTTTGTCTTCCCTAGAGTGGTACTGAATGTGAGCTGCCTGTACTGGTTATCTGCACGATGACTCCACCTTCCAGCCCCTCAGTTAAGCCCCATCAGTCTTTCAGTCACCTTGGGGCAGCATAAGCTGTGGGTTCACTGCATACATGTTTTAAGATTGATCTCTTGACTTACCAGTCTATAAACCCTTCCACCACCCCTCCCTCTTCTTGTACAAGAGACACTGTTAGAGAACTTAGGAGGTAAAAAAACGTACAGGCCTCTGACATTGATGGAGCACGGTGTGACAGAATTGATGAAAGACACCCACTGATACGAATCAATTTGTCTGGTGAACACTACCAGAAACTCTTTCAATGATTCAGAACTCTTTCAATGATTTTGTTAATCAAAGTAGCCGTAGTAGTATAATATAATTTCAAAGGGCAACAGAAAGAGATATTTATCTACATAAACACACCCACGTAAACTGTAGAAAAGGCCCCATTTAACTGTCGAAGATGTGCATAAAAGATTTATTTCACCTTTTCTGCACTGCTTGAAAGTGTCCTCCAAGTGCATTGGGAAGATGCTGGCTCTGATATTCCTCTGAGAATCATCTATCTGCCACACCCATGAGCCCAGTAGTCCTCTAATCTCCAGAGCCCATGCCTTAGGGAATGTCTATTGATGGAGCAGCCAGCTATGCTTTTATTTATAAGCTCCATCACGGCTCCATCATAAGATCCACAGGTGCATTTGGACTTGTTAGTCCATTAAGCTTCTGAAACCCTGGCTGACATTTGTAGATTTCAGCCTTGTTAGAAAAAAAGATTACCGATGTCTATAGTTTCAAGGTGTGATCACAAATGATTTGCCCATGATAAGATTTTATGACAAGTCCTATTGGGTTGTGGAATGCAAATCAGGCCTAAATGTTAGCATTTTACTATTTGTATGGACAAATATGAAGAACAACTGATCGAGATCACTACACGACATGTAGGCCTATTATGTTATTCAGTAAAAAAAGCGCAATGTTGTAATGTTGCATAGTAAAAAGATTTTGAGATCATCACATGGATTTGAAGTGTTTGAACAGTGTGGCCTCATGCTTCACGTCAGAAGTTCTCTACCTGTGGGGCTACCCTGGGCGGAGCATGGTGGGGGCAGCAAGATGTTTGCAGGAGAGTGCACAGGAGTTCAGCAGGGAAGTATATTGTCAATGAAAGAGGAGAGGATTCTTACAGGTGGGGTGTAGGGAGGGAAGGCATTTTTGAACATTTTCAGGTTTTCCTTTGGTACAAAAGGGGTCCCTAGTTTGAGAAGCACTGTTTGCTGTGTAACCCTGCCGTGTGAGAGAGACTGAGACATCTCAGAAGCAGAGGTGACTCTCCTCGCCTCGAGGTCCTCTGATTCCCTCCTTGAGCTGCAGTTGTTCCCTGCCTAAGACTTCCACTAATGCCACATGCCGATCCCAACACCACACTCCACCCACGTTCACAAGAAGCTTGGACCCAAATATAGGTGACTGCTCTGGTTCAGGCAGAGCCAGGGGGAGGCCTATAAAAGAAGTCCACTCCATCCACATCTTCCAACTGGCCCTGCTGTTAAGGAGAGCATCCCTTCTGCTGGTGAGTGAATGGACTGGTAGTGGGTTGTGCTTGTATCTTACTTTCCAATTAATGATAATATTCCAGTTTTGCGGAACACAATGAAGGCTTTAAGACTGTGTTGTTCTCCCACAGGGACATCCAAGACTTCAAACTGCCAATCCACTGTTTCTGAAATCCAAGGGAAAGGTGAACATTTTGTAAGTCTTCCCTTCGTCCTTTAATTTTCTGAGGTACGTTTTCTGGATAATTGTTTAACGAACTTGTGAAACAGGTGTGATATCTGACCTCTGACCCTGGCCTCCTCCAAGTGTGTGTGGCGACGATGAGCTCTGACGCCGAGATGTCGGTGTTTGGGGAGGCCACCCCGTACCTGCGGAAGTCAGAGCGGGAGAGGATGGAGGCCCAGAATGCAAAGATGGCCGTGTTTGTGGCTGAGCCGAAGGAGCTGTACGTTAAAGGCACCCTCCAAGGCAAAGAGGGAGGGAAGGCAACCGTTACAACTGAGGCGGGACACGTGAGTAGCTTTAGTAGTACTTAATCATAGAATTAGCTTTTTTTAATCAATTGGCATTTTTCTATAAATGTAACTCACTTAACAATGTTAAAAGTGTAGGGGGGCTAGCGAGCAGGCTGGGTTTGTTTAATTAAGTTGTAGTTCATATATGAGCGTTTTCAATCAAGTACAATGGCATTTTTATCAGTCGAGATGTGACTAGCTAATGCATCTGAAATGTGTCTCCGTCCTCAAATGCAGACTTTGACAGTGAAGGAGGACCAAGTCTTCCCCATGAATCCCCCGAAGTTTGACAAGATTGAGGACATGGCCATGATGACCCACCTCAACGAGGCATCTGTGCTGTACAACCTCAAAGAGCGCTACGCAGCCTGGATGATCTATGTGAGTACAAGGTCATCCAAAGTTGACGTTGGCTGTAGGAAATACACTGACAATGTCTGTAAAAACCTGGACTCAGATGACTCACTGTCCTTGAAAAAAGACTTCAGTAAATTTGTAACTGGTGAGTTGTTGTTCCAGACGTATTCCGGGCTGTTCTGTGTGACAGTCAATCCCTACAAGTGGCTTCCAGTGTACAACCAGGAAGTAGTGGTGGCCTATAGGGGGAAGAAACGCATGGAGGCTCCGCCCCACATCTTCTCCATCTCTGACAACGCCTATCAGTTCATGCTCACTGGTAAACAAACATTTTCAAATTAATTTGGACACCAACATATGATCACATAATAGAATTATGATATAGATATTACAATTAGGATGTTTTTTTCTTCTCAAATAGATCGAGAAAATCAGTCTATCCTGATCACGTAAGTACAGCAATGAATGTAAAAACAGGTATAATTGTGCACTCTGTCAACAAAACTTATGGAAGGTCCTTTAATTGTGTCTCAGTGGAGAATCCGGTGCAGGAAAGACTGTCAACACCAAGCGTGTCATCCAGTACTTTGCGACAATCACAGTATCTGGGGACAAAAAAAAAGAAGTTGCATCCTCTGGCAAAATAAAGGTAAGCCTGTTACTAGTAAAGTATCTGACAAGCCCTATGATTGAAGTGTCCCTAAAACTCTGAGTATAACTGCACTGATAACTGATTGATTAACGGACTGCTTGACTAACTAATTAACTGACTGAATAACTGATAGATTAATTGACTGATAACTGACAGATTAGCTGATTGGTTGACTGATTCACTGACAGATTAATTGACTGACTGACTGATTAACTGACTGATTCTATTTGACTGACTGTAAAAATGGACAAACCAGCAACACTGGCTGATGTGTCGACTGTCCACAAGGGGACACTGGAGGACCAGATCATCTCTGCCAACCCTCTGCTCGAGGCCTTTGGCAACGCCAAGACTGTCCGGAATGACAACTCCTCCCGCTTTGTGAGTAAATACAGAGATACGTACAGAGTCACCTACACAACCTTTTAACAGACATTCAAATGATTTAAAGATGAGAAATGATTTTCTTCCCTCCTCAGGGCAAATTTATCCGAATCCACTTTGGAACCACGGGAAAACTGTCTTCTGCCGACATTGAAACTTGTGAGTTTTGCTACAGTAAAGTGGATCATGTTTTATCCACTTACCCTCTACACATGATGTACCTTCAACTGTCTATGTACATAGATCTGCTGGAAAAATCCAGAGTGACGTTCCAACTGTCAGCCGAGAGGAGCTACCATATCTTCTACCAGATCATGTCCAACAAGAAGCCTGAGCTCATAGGTATCGCCATGGAAATCCTTCATTTATTTAGCTCCTCCCATCACACAAGCGCAACCCAGATCCAAAAAGATGGTCTGAAAACTGAATTTGAACTTTGTTTATGAACAGAGACTCTCCTCATCACCACCAACCCCTATGACTTCCCCTTCATCAGCCAGGGGGAGATCAGCGTGGCCAGTATCAACGACAGCGATGAGTTGATGGCCACAGACGTAAGTCTCTAGATGTGCACATTGTGCTATGATGACATCCCCATACATATTGTTAAAGGACTATTGTAGTGTTGTGTGTAATCATGGTTTTTGTTGTGCTCTCAGAGTGCAGTTGACATCTTGGGCTTCACTGCAGAGGAGAAGATTGGCATCTACAAGCTGACAGGTGCAGTGATGCATCATGGGAACATGAAGTTCAAGCAGAAGCAGCGAGAGGAGCAGGCGGAGCCTGACGGCACAGAGGGTAAATAAACAAACCAAAAATGAGCTGGGATCCACAATCTACAACGTTAATAAACGTTGGTGGAACTAACAGAAGATCAACTGAATTCCATGGTCCTAAACGGAACTGAATTCTATGTTTTTTTATTTTCTTAGTGGCTGACAAAGCATCTTATCTCATGGGGCTGAACTCTGCAGACCTGCTAAAGGCACTCTGCTACCCCAGAGTGAAGGTGGGGAATGAGTATGTCACAAAGGGACAGACTGTTCAACAGGTACCATATCAACACCATCCTATGTACATCATTCAAATGTATGTCGTTTTAGGAAGGTTGCTGGGGACTTAGGGTCCAAAACAGGAGCTTGTTTCTGTCTGCAGGTCTATAATTCTATTGGTGCCCTGGCAAAGTCCATCTATGAGAAGATGTTTCTCTGGATGGTGGTCCACATCAACCAGATGTTGGACACCAAGCAGCCAAGACAGTTCTTCATCGGAGTGTTAGATATTGCTGGTTTTGAGATTTTTGACGTAAGTCGTAATTGTTTTCTAAAACCCAGCATGTGTTGCTCGGTTGGGAAATTGAATGACGAGAAAATGTTTTGGTGCAGTACAACAGTCTGGAGCAGCTGTGCATCAACTTCACCAATGAGAAACTGCAACAGTTTTTCAACCACCACATGTTTGTCCTGGAGCAAGAGGAGTACAAGAAAGAGGGGATCGAGTGGGAGTTCATAGACTTTGGGATGGACTTGGCAGCCTGTATTGAGCTTATTGAGAAGGTAAATGAATTTTGAATGATATTTACACAGGAAGACACAACATTTCTTCATAGTTTTCAGTGCTGATGTTTCATCACCCTTCGTCTTCAACAGCCAATGGGCATCTTCTCCATCCTTGAAGAGGAGTGCATGTTCCCAAAGGCGTCTGACACCACCTTTAAGAACAAGCTGTATGATCAGCACCTGGGAAAATGCAACAACTTCCAGAAGCCCAAGCCTGTCAAAGGCAAGGCTGAGGCCCACTTCTCCCTGGTGCACTACGCTGGAACAGTGGACTACACCATCACAGGCTGGCTGGACAAGAACAAGGATCCTCTGAACGGGACGGTGGTTCAGCTCTACCAGAAGGCTGCCTTGAAACTGCTGGTCTTCCTTTACTCCAGCTACTCCTCTAGTGATGGTGAGGAAAGATATTTTTGTATCTACCTTAATAGGCTGTTTTCGATTAAAAGAACAACTTTATCGGTTCGCTTTATGGCTATTGTCACTCTGTTTGGCATGTAGAAAACAGTGGAGCAAGCGGTGGAAGTGGAGGGAAGAAAGGAACTAAGAAAAAGGGCTCCTCCTTCCAAACTGTGTCAGCTCTCTTCCGGGTAATTCCTTCACAATGACTACGCGATTAGTCTTTCACATAATCACCACTGGTTGGTGCCGTGATCGCAACATTGTTATTGCATTGTCATTGCTGGGTACATTGTGTCTAACATTGTGGGACCCACCCCATGTGTGTTGTCAATAGGAGAACCTGGGGAAGTTGATGACGAATCTGAAGAGTACTCACCCTCATTTTGTCAGGTGCCTGATCCCCAATGAGACTAAAACTCCAGGTATGTATGTGGAAGCAAACAAACAGTATTGTTGACATTTGCACCCGTAACAGCAAAGCTGTTATCATCTGCTTTCTCAACGTTCTGTCCCAGGAGTCATGGAGAACCCACTGGTTATCCACCAGTTGAGGTGTAACGGAGTGCTGGAAGGCATCAGGATTTGCAGGAAAGGCTTCCCCAGTAGAATACTTTATGGAGACTTCAAGCAGAGGTACAGTATGAAACCTTAAGATAACCAGATACACAGATACAGAACAGTTACTGTAATCTGCTTGTCCTTCCTGTCGCAGGTACAAAGTACTGAATGCCAGTGTCATCCCTGAGGGCCAGTTCATCGACAACAAGAAAGCTGCTGAGAAGCTCCTGGGGTCGATTGATGTGGACCACACCCAGTACAAGTTTGGCCATACCAAGGTGAGTCAAGAAAATAACAGATTTGAATTTCAGGAGAGGCCTTCCTCTAAGATCTGTCTGGTTTATTTGTGAATAATAATGAATGAATTTGGGGCTGACAAGACAAACATACCCGCTGTGAGCCAATTGACTTCCAAAGTCTATGTTCTGCAGGTGTTCTTCAAAGCAGGGCTCCTGGGTTCACTGGAGGAGATGAGAGATGAGAAACTGGCCTCCCTCATTACCATAACCCAGGCTGTGTGTCGGGGTTACCTCATGAGGAGCGAGTACAGGAAAATGATGGAAAGAAGGTTACTTTAAAGTTAATTTTTTACCTTTAATTTACCACTTAAGAACATTTTGTTATCAACAATAAGGACCTGAAACAGACAAAAGGTCACTCATGAGTCATGAGTACAGGAATATGATGTAGAGAAAGTTCACTGCCAAACATTCATATCAAAGTGCCAACTTTCTGAACTTTGTGTCACCTCCCAGCTTTGCATCAGTCACTAAGGAGTACTAAATGTCAGTTTTCTCCTCACATAGAGAGTCCGTCTACATAATCCAACACAACATGCGCTGCTTCATGAACGTGAAACACTGGCCATGGATGAAGCTGTACTACAAGATCAAGCCGCTCTTGAGGAGCGCCGAGACGGAGAAGGAAATGGCCACCATGAAAGTGGATTTCACCAAGTGCAAGGATGACCTGGTGAAAGCTGAAGCCAAGAGGAAGGAGATGGAAGCCAAAATGGTTTCTCTGCTCCAGGAGAAAAATGACCTACGCCTGCAAGTTCAGTCTGTGAGTGAAAAGTTAAATCAGATCTAGGATTGCCATGATGCTTGTGGGTAGTAAATGTGACTAGGCTATACATGCTGTAAAGACATCTACAGAATAGAGGTGTGTGCCTTTCTAACGAAATGCCCCCTCAGGAAAGTGAAGGCTTGGCCGATGCGGAGGAGCGATGCGAGGGTCTGATCAAAAGCAAGATCCAGCTGGAGGCCAAGGCTAAAGAGCTGAGCGAGAGGCTGGAGGACGAGGAGGAGGTGAACGCTGAGCTGACCTCCAAGAAGAGGAAGCTGGAGGACGAGTGCTCCGAGCTGAAGAGGGACATCGATGACCTGGAGCTCACCCTGGCCAAGGTGGAGAAGGAGAAGCATGCCACGGAGAACAAGGTCGGTTTTTCTGTCGGTTTCCTAGTGTTTTTTTCGAAATGGTAAAGAGGTTTGTTATTTACTGACCCATGTCTTTCTGACACTGACAGGTAAAAAACCTGACAGAGGAAATGTCCACTTTGGATGATGCGATTGGCAAGTTATCCAAGGAGAAGAAAGCCCTCCAAGAGGCCCACCAGCAAACACTAGACGATCTGCAGGCAGAAGAAGACAAAGTCAATGTTCTGACCAAAGCCAAGACCAAGCTGGAACAGCAGGTGGATGACGTAAGTACAATCATGTCATTTATGTACTTTATAATTGTTTTTTGGAGCTTGTTCAGTGATAAAATACCAGTTCCTGTTTCATAGCTTGAAGGTTCTTTGGAACAAGAGAGAAAGGTGCGTATGGATCTGGAGAGAGCCAAAAGGAAGATGGAAGGGGATCTGAAGCTGACTCAGGAATCCATCATGGATCTTGAGAACGACAAGCAACAACTGGAGGACCGTCTTAAAAAGTATAACTTTTCACACAGTTCATCAGTATACCGCTAATGCTCAAGGTTGTTTGTAGGTAACTAACCTGAACGATGAGTATAATTTTTTTTGCAGGAAGGACTTTGAATTCAGCCAGCTTGTGGCTAAAATTGAAGAAGAGCAAAGTTTAGCTGTACAAGCTCAGAAGAAGATGAAGGAACTCCAGGTACTGCGCAAACCTTTAACAGTTTACTGAGATGGGACTTGTCATCAAGTTATTATATATCCTCTGTTAACTTGTTCCCCACAGGCCCGAATAGAGGAGCTGGAGGAGGAGATCGAGTCTGATCGTGCTGCTAGGGCCAAGGTGGAGAAGCAGAGGGCGGATCTCTCCAGGGAACTTGAGGAGATCAGCGAGAGGCTGGAGGAGGCCGGAGGAGCCACCTCAGTCCAGATCGAGATGAACAAGAAGCGCGAGGCCGAGTTTCAGAAACTGAGACGGGACTTGGAGGAGTCCACCCTGCACCACGAGGCCATCGCAGCCACCCTGCGCAAGAAACACGCTGACAGCATGGCGGAGCTGGGAGAGCACGTCGACAACCTCCAACGAGTCAAACAGAAGCTGGAGAAGGAGAAAAGTGAATACAAGATGGAGGTTGACGACCTGGCCGGCAACATGGAGACAATGGCCAAATCCAAGGTGCACAAAAAATCCTGACTGACAATACCAGTGATACCAAATATCAACAATGAATTCCCTAATATGAACATGTAAGTCTTATATTTACCCCTGGTTTCTTCAGGCTAATTATGAGAAGATGTGTCGGAGTCTGGAAGATCAGTTGAGTGAACTCAAGGCTAAGCATGATGAGAACTCTCGTCAGATCACCGACCTGAACACTCATAGGGCCAGACTGCAGACTGAGAACGGTATGGAAGTTTCTGGAACCAGGATTTCAATTGGGCATGAGAGTGTAAACATTCTAAGTTAGTTTCCTCTGGTACGGCTTCCTCCAAGGTGAGTTTTCCCGCCGCCTGGAGGAGAGAGACGGGCTCCTCTCTCAAATGTCCAAGGCAAAGCAATCCTTCACTCAGCAAATTGAGGACTTGAAGAGGCAGATCGAAGAGGAAGCTAAGGTTTGTAGTTCTTCACATGACTCCATGCTTCTATGTTATGGTGACACTCTTCGGAATACGCTGTGTGAAGCGTGTTGTGTTTTGTCCGACAGGCTAAGAACGCCCTGGCCCACGCTCTGCAGTCGTCTCGTCACAACTGTGAGCTGCTGAGGGAGCAGTTTGAGGAGGAGCAGGAGGCCAAGGCAGAGCTGCAGCGAAGCATGTCCAAGGCCAACGGAGAGGTGGCCCAGTGGAGGACCAAGTACGAGACGGATGCCATCCAGAGGACCGAAGAACTAGAGGAGGCCAAGTCAGAACAAACTCACTTATTTTAAAACCATACAAAAATGTCATGACCCTCAAGGCTTCATAATCAATTTAAGAAGGCTTTCCATACACTGGAAAAGGTATTCCAAAGTTTTCAAAATATTGCCCCCGCAGGAAAAAGCTGGCCCAACGCTTGCAGGAAGCAGAGGAGGCTATTGAGGCTGTGAATGCCAAGTGCTCGTCCCTGGAGAAGACCAAACAGAGGCTGCAGGGAGAGGTGGAAGACCTCATGGCTGACGTGGAGAGGGCTAATGCTCAGTCGGCTAGCCTCGATAAAAAGCAGAGGAACTTTGATAAGGTAGATCAACAGCAGAGATGCCCGCAGCACCCATCATCGACTCTAATTCTCACCTACAAGGTCAGTTTGAAAGGACTTGGATTGTGTTTTCGTCTAGATCATTGCAGAATGGAAGCAGAAGTTTGAGGAGGGTCAGTCGGAGCTGGAAGGCTCTCAGAAAGAGTCTCGCTCCCTCAGCACTGAGCTCTTCAAGATGAAGAACTCCTACGAGGAAGCCCTAGACCACCTGGAGACCCTGAAACGAGAGAACAAGATCCTGCAACGTATGGGAACTGCCTCACGCCGCCTGCCTGTTCACAGATCGGATTGTGTCTGAGGATAGTCATATTTACACAATGATATGTCTGCTTCTGCAGAGGAGATATCTGAGCTGACGGAGCAACTTGGGGACAATGGCAAAGCCATACACGAGCTGGAGAAGAATAAGAAACAGACTGAGACTGAGAAGACAGAGATCCAGACTGCTCTGGATGAGGTTGAGGTTAGCTGGGATTGAAATACAAATGGCCTGTCGACAGTTTTGGGTGTAAGTATTCTTTGTGATCATGTTATAATCTATCAAACGTTGTTTAGGCATCCCTGGAACACGAGGAATCCAAAATTCTTCGTGTCCACCTGGAGTTGACTCAGGTCAAAGGTGAGGTCGACAGGAAGCTGGCTGAGAAGGATGAAGAGATTGAGCAAATCAAGCGAAACAATCAGCATATTGTCGAAACAATGCAGTCCACTTTAGACTCTGAGACACGTAGCAGGAATGACGCCATGAGGATCAAAAAGAAGATGGAGGCCGACCTCAATGAGATGGAGGTGCAGCTTAGCCACGCCAACCGACAGGCCGCAGAGGTCCAGAAACAGCTGAGGGGTGTCCAGGCACACTTCAAGGTCAGACATTTCGGACCTCAGGTCAGACAAAGCAATTAACTGGGAATGGGCATAGCTCAGTGGTGGAGCAACTGGCTGCAGATCAAGAGGGCCAAAGTTTAAATCCCCACTATGTACATCGTTTTGGTTGAAAGTTCTAAGTAAATACATTGCAAATATTAATATCATTGTTTTTGTCTATGAATGGAACCTTTTCTTTAGTGAATTTGTATCATCTTTTTCTTGCACATTTCTCTCACACAAAGTTTGCTTGAAGGGTTGAAGAGAAAAGGTATTTAGGGAGGAATCTGAGCTGTCTTTAAAGAACAAGCTGCACAACATAATTTGTCGAGCATTCAGCCCCCCAAGTCACCATAGAAGATGAAGCCTTCCTGTTCTCTCCCCAGGATGTGACCGTTCACTTGGATGACGCGCTGCGCAGCCAGGAGGAGCTGAAGGAGCAGGCGGCCATGGCGGAGCGCAGGAGCGCCCTGATGCAGGCGGAGGTGGAGGAGCTGAGGGCGGCTCTAGAGCAGACGGAGAGGAGCCGCAAGATGGCCGAACAGGAGCTGGTGGACGCCTGCGAGAGGGTGGGACTGCTGCACTCCCAGGTAAGGGATTTATCCTTTTGGATACGTCATGGATTGGGCAGCCCTGGTAGCTCACCGGATACCATGTAGGCTGAGGCCTTACTGCAGCGGCCTGGGTTTGACTCTCTCTCCCTCTAGTTTCTGTGAAACTTCACTTAGAAACTGTCTAATGAAGCATGAAAAATGCCCCCAAAATATATCTATCTAAAAAAATTAACAGAACGAATTCAGTGGAAAATCTTCAGTCATGTCAGGTAATGTGGCAAAGTTGCTTTGTGTTTGTGATTGTATTGTAGTCATACACTTATGCCAATTTTTTTTTCTTTCTCTGAATCCTATGAAAGAACACCAGTCTTCTGAACACCAAGAAAAAGCTGGATGCAGATGTTGCTCAACTGCAAGGTGAGGTGGAGGACGCCATCCAAGAGGCCAGAAACGCAGAAGAAAAGGCCAAGAAGGCCATCACGGATGTGAGTAACAAGAATGTTTCTGAAGCAATCTTGACCGTTCAGGGAATCGACAGCAACATAACCTCTCTTTTCACCCAGGCGGCCATGATGGCAGAGGAGCTGAAGAAGGAGCAGGACACCTGCGGTCACCTGGAGAGGATGAAGAAGAACCTGGAGGCCTCCGTCAAGGACCTGCAGCACCGCCTGGACGAGGCTGAGAACCTTGCTCTGAAAGGGGGCAAGAAGCAGCTCCAGAAACTGGAGACCAGAGTGGGTTGTTGTTGTGATAAAACATGGTTGTGTTGACAAACGAGGATGCAGCCATTAAACGCATGGGGGGCGGGCGGATTTTACATTTTTCAAAAAGTGGATGGAACACGTATAATGAAACCTATGCCCCTGGCTTTGTTAAATGTTGTGATTGTCACTTTGTTTGTGATAAGAAGAACAGAAGTAAATGTCCCCGTGTGCGCCCCTTACCCAGGTGCGTGAGCTGGAGGGAGAGCTGGAGGCCGAACAAAAGAGAGGAGCTGACTCTGTCAAAGGAGTGAGGAAGTATGAGAGGAGAGTCAAGGAGCTCACCTACCAGGTCCAAACTGAGTTTACATCAATCAATCTGATCAACCAATCTGACATCTACACATCCCCATTAAAGTTAATACAAGTGTCTGACTTTGTGCTGGCAGACAGAGGAGGACAAAAAGACCGGCATGAGGCTGCAGGACCTGGTGGACAAGCTGCAGATGAAAGTGAAGGCCTACAAACGCCAGGCGGAGGAAGCCGTAAGCCCACGTAGTCTAGCCCCGCTCCCTCACTGGACTCAAACCCTCCCTGGAGGCGTCTGTGGAGATGTTTTTCATGTAATAGTCAGGCCGAGGAACCTGTGAGCTGGGATCGGCGGCCTGCGGCGTAGGAGTTGCTGCGACCCAGCTTATTATGGTCTGGTGGTTGTTACAGGGGGAGCAGGCCAACGCCCACCTGGCCAAGCTGAGGAAGGTGCAGCACGAGCTGGAGGAGGCGGAGGAGCGGGCGGATATCGCCGAGTCCCAGGTCAACAAGCTGAGAGCCAAGAGCAGGGACACTGGGAAGGTATAATTATATTTGATGTACTGTTTTCTATACATGTATATGTTCATTGTTATTTAAATGTTTAGTCTTGTAATGTCTCAATCTGTATCCCCAAAAAGGCTGCTGAGTCTGAGTAGAAGACCTTGAAGACGTGGAGACCCTCACAGCTGTTGAATACAATTGCTAACATACAGCTCAAATTGTGTTTGTAGTACAGTAGTATTGCATAATATTGATAACAAGCTGCTAAAACACTGTATGTCATGTAACAGTATTTAATAATAGATAACATACAATTAAAATACTGCATGTACTATAACAGTAATGAATAAAAAATGACAAACAGCTAAAATACTATAAGTAGTATGATAATATTGAATCATATAGACAATATATAGCTAAAACACAATACGTACTGTTGCTTTGTAACATTAAATACAATAGCTAACATAACATACAGCTAACATTCTGTATTTAGTACTGTTGTATTGAAAGCAGTAACTAACATACAACTAACTTAAAGTACTATTCAAAGGGCAGTAGAACTGTAGTTCAATAAAGAATGAATCAATAGAATCCTGTTGTGGTCTGTTCATTCAAAGATTCGGTGTTGTTAGTGAAACAATAGTCATGGTCAGACAATGATTGGGGTCAGAAACACAACAAACACCTGAACAAGAACTTTCAGGAGAACTACCCCAATCAGAAAACATACACAACAAAGGCACTCTGTTGTCCTTCTGTGCCACAAAACTCAACTAAAAGTCCAATTGTATCACCCAAGGCTGAGCTAGTGATTCACCTGCCAGGCAGATTTTCCAGAGAGTCGGAAAAAAAGTACTTTGAAAGCTCAACTTTACTTTCAGACCGTTTCCAATGACTTGGGCGTGCGTATCAGCAACAAAGTTTGAGTTTCATTTAGGAGGCTCTGGTGTTTGCTGAGATCACGGGAGATCTTCAGGAGAATGCAGGGTGACATTTGCGGCATGGGCTTCTCCACCACAACCAAAATAGTCCTTCCTCTCCAATGTCACCCTCCAACACAGGACTCTCGCAAGGCCCAGGGCTTGCGTGAGATCAGTGGATTAAACGTGGTTATGCCCAGTAATCAAAAGGCAATCTAACCAGCTCACAGGGGCATAAGGGATATTTCCTGTTATTATATTGCTGAGCCACATTATTAGCTGTGGGATTCCCTCCTCAGAAAAACGATTGTACACAATGATCCAATGCTGTATCTATGAAGTATTCCACCTGTGTTGATCCTATTTTTTCATGGTCCACTTAAATAAACGCCATCAGTGTCTCAAACTCATCGTCATAACTTTGGAATGTCAATTGTCTGAGAGGCCAGATTGAAAACTAAGCCTGACATGAAAGTAGTATAACCATCTGAAGGTTTCACATAGTTCAGCTTTAGTTTGGGATGTATAATTAGACATCCAATAGGATTCCCGCAATTTTGACCGAGTACAGTATGCGGTGTACCACATCACTGTCAGATACCGTAGTTGGATTTATTTATAAAATGACCATATAAATATTGTGCATTAGTAAGGACACATTGTATTGCTGTTTGTATTAGCAGAATGTCAAAAGGCTGAAAGGCCAATGTAACAGTCAATTCACTTTTATATATCGCGTCTGGGTTTCAGTGACTTTTCTGACCTTAAACCCCCATAACTGTTGTCTCACCACAGACACCAGGTCTGGAAATAATCCCATAATGAGAACTGCCACATAACTCATCAGGCTTGTCACTCTGCGTCCCAGGCCCCAAAAAAGGGGAAGGATTTAACTGTCGCACCAAATTAACTCCATAAAAGCAGCTCTGGGGATCTGATGAGCCTCTACCCCAGAGACTGCCCTAGTGAGCTGTTATGTGTTGATGCTTCCAAGCTTCCATTCACTTGCATTTCTCCTTCCGATATACATTCAAACTGTCGTTGATTTAGTCATCCTAGTACATTCAAAGTTCTTCATAGCAGTAGCAGAGCAACGCTTCTACTTGAAAGTGTGAATCTGGGTAAGGAACTTCCTGTATCAAGTAAATACACATAAAAAAAAGGCTTCTCTACCTGCAGTAAATCTGGACCAGGGAGACTGAGGGAGCAGTGCTTCGTGTTTCAATGACTCTTGCTTAGACTGTTGCTCTTGTTGGTTAGTGGTAGCTGATTTAAACTGTTGTATTATATTTAATCCTATTTGTATTGCTTTCCTACAGGTACACTTGCACTTAGAGATTCATGTTGTGTATTGTAATTTGCTTAACTACATGCTCTTATGGTTTCTTCCCTTTAGCACTTATTTTTTGGTTGTTCACAATGTGTACTTCTGTTTTTGGCTACCTGCAATGCTTTGGGGCTATCTTGTTGTTATTATCAGTGACCTATGCACTTTGTAAAGCTCTCTCTTGGAAGTCGCTTTGGATAAAAGCGTCTGCTAAATGAATAAATATAAATGTAAATGTTTCACAGTTAAGGTCCAGCCATGAGCACGGACGCAGAGATGGCCGTGTACGGTGAGGCGGCTGTGTACCTCCGGAAGCCGGAGAGAGAGAGGATCGCGGCCCAGAACCAGCCCTTCGACGCCAAGACGGCCTGCTACGCGGCGGATGCCAGGGAGCTGTACGTTAAAGGAAACATCCAGAAGAAAGAGGGAGGGAAGGTCACTGTGAAGACTGCTGCTGGCCAAGTGAGTGTTACCATTCACAACGTACGATATGATTATAATGATTTATATATACTAGACTATAGAACATCACTTTGCAGTTAACACTCGGATCATTAAGACCACCTTTGGGATTTATATTGAATGAGGAGATTTATTGACCGGTTGGACACGTCATTCTCCCCTCTGCCTGCTCTGTCCAAGGTTGTGTCAGTGAAGGATGACGACGTCTTCCCCATGAACCCTCCGAAGTTTGACAAGATTGAGGACATGGCCATGATGACCCACCTCAACGAGGCCACTGTGCTGTACAACCTCAAAGAGCGCTACGCAGCCTGGATGATCTATGTGAGTGTCTTCTGTCTGATCATTCTTCCCTGTGTGTGTGTGTGTGACATTGAAATACACTAACTGGATTGGTTCTTAGACTCTTAGGTTCAGGTTGAATTTATTTGTACCCGTAGCTAGATTTGGTGTGTAGCATTTCTTGAACTCTTACGCATTGCGACTGTGGACATGGTGTTGTACTGTCGCTGTGTTCCAGACGTATTCCGGGCTGTTCTGTGTGACTGTAAATCCCTACAAGTGGCTCCCAGTGTACAGCCAGAAAGTAGTGGTGGCCTATAGGGGGAAGAAACGCATGGAGGCTCCGCCCCACATCTTCTCCATCTCTGACAACGCCTATCAGTTCATGCTCACTGGTAAATAAACTGTGAACTGTGAATTGGAACTGTCACCTTTTGTCAAATGTAATTAAGTAATTATAAATGTGATATGTCTAAAGACTGAAGTCAGCATGTATTGTGCATTTAAAACACAGATTTGAGTTATGTTTTGTACACTTACATACAGTTTTTTTGTTTTGTTTTCATATTCTGTTTACACAGACAGAGAGAACCAGTCTGTCCTCATCACGTAAGATGCATTATGTATTGGTATTCTGCCGCATTTATAATTTCACACTTAATTGCAACTTTTTTTACTTTTTGTTTACTTACCTATGTCTGTGGAACACTGGCAACTCTTTCTCTTTCGCTCCGTTCTTTCCACCTCTCAACCCAGTGGAGAATCCGGTGCAGGAAAGACTGTGAACACCAAGCGTGTCATCCAGTACTTCGCGACAATCGCAGTGGCTGGTAGCGACAAGAAGAAGGAAGCGGCGGCGAGCGGTAAAATGCAGGTACAAAAAACGAAGGATAAACATGGGCCATGACTTGTCTCTGTAGGCATCAAATGTAAAGTAAAATACACGTGCATGTCTTCAACAGGGCTCGTTGGAAGATCAAATCATAGCAGCGAACCCTCTGCTAGAAGCGTATGGTAATGCCAAAACTGTGAGAAATGACAACTCCTCACGCTTTGTAAGTAAACATAATCACACAAGGTTACACACAAGTGTTTTAGACAGTTTGAAAGCTCTTTTCAACTGTGATTTGAATGTAACCATTTCCAATCAGGGTAAATTCATTCGGATTCACTTTGGGACCACAGGAAAACTAGCGTCGGCTGATATTGAGACATGTAAGCATATCAGTCAAACGTATTTTAAATTGCCCAGTTGTGTAAATTATATATTTTTCATTTATATTTCTGTGTTTCATATGTTCTTCAATAGACCTGCTGGAGAAGTCCAGGGTGACTTTCCAGCTTGCTGATGAGAGAAGTTACCACATCTTCTACCAAATCATGACCAACCACAAACCAGAGCTGATAGGTAGCCTACAACAGGGATCAAAGAAAAGAGAATGATGACTAGTTAAAATCAGGAATTATAATCTGTGTATGAACTGACTTTCTAATATGTTTTACAGGGATGTTGCTCATCACCACCAACCCCTACGACTTCCCCATGATCAGCCAGGGGCAGATTACCGTTGCCAGCATTGATGACAAAGATGAACTGATGGCGACAGATGTATGAGCTGTAAACATTTAACTGCAGATATTGTTCCAGATATAATTCAAGTCCCCATTGTATGTCTCTTTAGATAAATGTGTCTGCTAAATGAAGACATTATATTTATTTTTAACTTCTTCAATTAATTGAGTTAGGATGGAAACTCCTCAATGACATACAAAATGAGACATTTTATGTCATTTTATCCATCCTATTTGTGTCGGATACTCGTTTCCTAGACTGCTATTGATATCCTGGGCTTCTCTCTGGATGAGAAGCTGGGCATCTACAAGCTGACAGGTGCAGTGATGCATCATGGGAACATGAAGTTCAAGCAGAAGCAGCGCGAGGAGCAGGCGGAGCCTGACGGCACAGAGGGTAAACAGACAAACAAACAAACTGTAGGGAGGTAAACAGGCAGGGATGCTGTGTGACACACCACTATGTCATGGCAGCCCTGATGCCTGGTCCGCATGACACAACCATCACAGATACACAAGATGGACATGTCTGAGTAGTGAGTCAAGGCACTGTCCTCACTGAGGGAGTGTCTTTGGACTGTGAGTGTGTGTCTGTGCCTTGTCAACGGCCTCACTGATAACGATATGTGTGTGTCTTGTCACTTTCCCCGCCGAGGAATATAAAGTGCATGCATTATAACATTGTCCTCAACAATGAAGCCAAGCATCCGTGTCTCCTCACTGCCCCTCCTCACTGATGGTGGAGTCAGGTGGCTGAGCGGGTAGAGCATCGGGCTAGTAATCTGAAGGTTGCCAGTTCGATTCCCGGCCGGTGTACATGACAATGTGTCCTTGGGCAAGGCACTTCACCCTACTTGCCTCGGGGAGGATGTCCCTGTACTTACTGTAAATCGCTCTGGATAAGAGCGTCTGCTAAATGACTAAATGTAAATGTAATTTTAGTGGCTGACAAAGTGGCCTACCTGCTGGGCCTCAATTCTGCAGACCTGCTCAAAGCCCTCTGCTATCCCCGAGTGAAGGTGGGAAACGAGTATGTCACCAAGGGACAGACTGTCCAACAGGTTAGACGCGTTCGTAATCTGAACCTAATCTAAATTACATTTGTATCTAATCGTAATCTAGTTTTATTTTGTCATTCCTGTGTTACCGTTTACAATGTGTTTTAAATTTAGGTCCACAATTCAGTCATGGCCCTGGCAAAGTCCATCTATGAGAAGATGTTTCTCTGGATGGTGATCCGCATCAACCAGATGTTAGACACCAAGCAGCCAAGACAGTTCTTCATCGGAGTTTTAGATATCGCTGGTTTTGAGATCTTTGACGTAAGTATCATGCTGTTGTCTCTGTTGGATGTTTGCCAAAATAACTAAAATACTTGAAAACTCTCATTGCAGTACAACAGTCTGGAGCAGCTGTGCATCAACTTCACCAATGAGAAACTGCAACAGTTCTTCAACCACCATATGTTTGTCCTGGAGCAAGAGGAGTACAAGAAAGAGGGGATCGAGTGGGAGTTCATTGACTTTGGGATGGACTTGGCAGCCTGTATTGAGCTTATTGAGAAGGTATACATGAATTGAGAGGATATTTACACAGGAAGACAGAACATTTCTTCATGGTTTCTAGTGCTGGTATTTCATCACCCTTCGTCTTCAACAGCCAATGGGCATCTTCTCCATCCTTGAAGAGGAGTGCATGTTCCCAAAGGCGTCCGACACCACCTTTAAGAACAAGCTGTATGATCAGCACCTGGGAAAAACAGACTGCTTCCAGAAGCCCAAGCCTGTCAAAGGCAAGGCTGAGGCCCACTTCTCCCTGGTGCACTACGCTGGAACAGTGGACTACAACATCTGTGGCTGGCTGGACAAGAACAAGGATCCTCTGAATGAGTCGGTGGTGCAGCTGTATCAGAAGGCTGCTGTGAAACTGCTGTCTCTCCTCTACGCGAGCTTCTCCACTACTGATGGTAAGACCACGTGTCTAGTGGTTGATATGTACGGTAGTGATGGCCTCTTTTGAAAATGGAGCCTGTTTTGTAAACAGTGTCCTTGAGAACATTCTCAAAGATACAGTGCTTTGTGCCCTTCACAGACACCAGTAAGAGAGGAGCCAAGAAGAAAGGAGGCTCTTTTCAAACCGTCTCAGCATTGTTCAGGGTAGGTAAAACCCACCACGTAAACAAAACAGAAATTCACAGAAACATGCATCACCTAAAATGAATAGAAACAAACGTTGTGAGACAGTTGTTTTTGGGACTAATTTTACTCGGGGTTGCGGGGATGTAAACGGTTGGATCCCTCAGGAGAACCTGGGCAAGCTGATGACCAACCTGAGGAGCACCCATCCTCACTTTGTTCGCTGCCTGATTCCCAACGAGTCTAAGACTCCAGGTAACAAAGATTTAATCAATAAATAAATAACATTTTCATTTTAGCAGAAGCTTTCATCATTTCAACATTTCTTTGAACCAGGGAACTCTTGATCTGTATTCCAGTGTTCTAAAACTGAGTTCTATCCGTGCCCAATGAAATCCAATGGAACAACGTACATACATACATCCTATGACAGGCATTCATCAGACTTTTAGATACGAACATTTATCGATGCTGTCCTTCAGGTTTGATGGAGAACCCACTGGTTATCCACCAGTTGAGGTGTAACGGAGTGCTGGAAGGCATCAGGATCTGCAGGAAAGGCTTCCCCAGTAGAATACTTTATGGAGACTTCAAGCAGAGGTACAGTATGAAACCTTAAGATAACCAGACAAAACAGATACAGAACAGTTACTGTAATCTGCTTGTCCTTCCTGTCGCAGGTACAAAGTACTGAATGCCAGTGTCATCCCTGAGGGCCAGTTCATCGACAACAAGAAAGCTGCTGAGAAGCTCCTGGGGTCGATTGATGTGGACCACACCCAGTACAAGTTTGGCAACACCAAGGTAGGATCAATACATATATACAATATATTCACATTTCCCTTTACAATGGGGAAAAAAAAGAAGTGCGTTTCTTCAAGTCGTTGTTTTCCTACCAGGTGTTCTTCAAGGCTGGACTGCTTGGTGCCCTGGAGGAGATGAGAGATGAGAAGCTGGCATCTTTGGTCACAATGACTCAAGCCGTCTGCCGAGGCTTCGTCATGAGGAAGGAGTTCAAGCAGATGATGGAGAGGAGGTACAACCAGGCCCCTGAGGGGACAACAACATGTGTGGTGGCAACAATAACAAATGTGAAATGTACAGAACTGTGCAGACATCTTACATTGCATGAATGTGTCACAGAATACAGTAGAACAGTAGAGCAAAATGCAAATAAAATCTAAACGAAATATATATACAGTGCCCTCCAAAAGTATTGGAACAGTGAGGCGAATTCCTTTATTTTTGCTGTAGACTGAAAACATTTGGGCTTGACATCAAATAATGAACGTGAGACCAGAGATCAACGTTTCAGCTTTTATTTCCAGGTATTTACATCAGGATCTGATGCACAACTAAGAAAATATCACATTTTGTTTGAATCCACCCATTTGTCATGTGAGCAAAAGTATTGGAACAGATATACTTAAAACATATTTAAGTGAATAAGACTTAATATTTAGTTGCAAATCCTTTGCTTTCAATAACTGCAGCAAGTCTGTGACCCATTGACGTCACCAAACTTTTGCATTCTTCCTTTTTGATGCTTTCCCAGGCTTTCACTGCAGCCTCTTTCAGTTGTTGTTTGTTTTGTGGGGTTCCTCCCTTCAGTCTCCTCTTAAGCAGGTAAAATGCATGCTCTATAGGGTTTAAGTCTGGAGATTGACTTGGCCAGTCTAATACCTTCCATTTCTTGCCCCTGATGAACTCCTTTGTTGTTTTGGCAGTGTGTTTTGGGTCGTTATCTTGCTGCATGATGAAGGCTCTGCCAATCAGTTTGGTTGCATCTTTCCTTAAATTGGCAGACAAAATGTTTCTGTAGACTTCCGAGTTCATTTTGCTGCTGCCATCATGTGTTACATCCTCAATGAAGATTAATGAGCCCGTCCTAGAAGAAGCCATGCAAGCCCAAGCCATGACATTACCTCCACCGTGTTTCACAGATGAGCTTGTGTGTTTGGGATCATGAGCAGTTCCTTTCTTTCTCCAAACTTTAGCCTTTCCATCACTTTGGTAAAAGTTAATCTTTGTCTCATCAGTCCATAAAACTTTGTCCCAGAATTTTTGAGGTTCATCTCTGTACTTTTTGGCAAATTCCAGCCTGGCCTTCCTATTCTTCTTGCTAATGAGTGGTTTGCATCTTCTGGTGTAGCCCTTGTACTTTTGTTCATGAAGTCTTCTGCGAACAGTAGATAGTGATACCTTCACTCCTGCCATCTGGAGGTTGTTGCTGATCTCACTAACAGTTGTTTTAGGGTCTTTCTTTACAGCTCTCACAATGTTTCTGTCATCAACTGCTGATGTTTTCCTTGGTCTACCTGTTCGACGTCTGTTACTTAGTACACCAGTAGTTTTCTTCTTCTTCAGGACATTCCAAATGGTTGTACTGGCTATGGCCAATGTTTCTGCAATGGCTCTGATTGATTTTCCATCTTCTCTAAGACTCACAATTGCTTGTTTTTCACCCAAAGACAGCGCTCCGGTTTTCATGTTGTTTTCACCTCTGAATACAGTCTGCATAGACAAAACCTATCTTACCCAATCTGAACCTGAGTGTAGACATTCAGTGGTATTTATTGATTGAATAATGTATGTAATAGGACACACCTGGGCAACAAAACACACCTGTCAGTCATATGTTCCAATACTTTTGCTCACGTGACAAATGGGTGGGTTCGAACAAAAAGGTGATATTTTCTAATTTGTGCATCAGATCCTGATGTAAATACCTGGAAATAAAAGCTGAAACGTTGATCTCTGGTTTCACGTTCATCGTTTGATGTCAAGCCCAAATGTTTTCAGTCTACAGCAAAAATAAAGGAATTGGCCTCACTGTTCCAATACTTTTGGAGGGCACTGTATATAAATATATATAATTAACTATATCATATCCCAAACGATCTTTATGTCTACCTCTTATTAAACAGAGAGTCCATCTACGTAGTCCAGTACAACATCCGTTCATTCATGAACGTGAAACACTGGCCTTGGATGAAGCTGTACTTCAAGATCAAGCCGCTCCTTAGGAGCGCCGAGACAGAGAAGGAAATGGCCTCCATGAAGGAAGAGTTCTCCAAGTGCAAGGAGAGCCTTGCCAAAGCCGAATCCAAGAAGAAGGAGCTAGAGGAAAAAATGGTTTCTCTGTTACAGGAGAAGAACGACCTGCAACTACAAGTGGCAGCTGTAGGTATTTCATCGATACTACATAAACGATGATGATGATGATAATTATTTAGAATTTTTGGGTCAATGTTGTTTTCTCAAGTATTTTGTCACTGTTGTTATATTTTGTATATGGTTTGATATACAGCCAGGATTATAGAATGAGATACAACATGCGATTGTTTCTATCTTCTAAAGGAAAGTGAAAGCTTGTCCGATGCGGAGGATCGATGCGAGGGTCTGATCAAGAGCAAGATCCAGCTGGAGGCCAAGGCCAAAGAGCTGAGCGAGAGGCTGGAGGACGAGGAGGAGGTGAACGCTGAGCTGACCTCCAAGAAGAGGAAGCTGGAGGACGAGTGCTCCGAGCTGAAGAGGGACATCGATGACCTGGAGCTCACCCTGGCCAAGGTGGAGAAGGAGAAACACGCCACGGAGAACAAGGTGAAAGCCCAGAGATGCAGCACCCATGAGGGTCATCGCCAACGCTGTTTGATTGAGAACTCCTGAGTATCTTAACGTGTTTTTATGGATATCCAGGTGAAAAACCTGACAGAGGAGATGTCGTCCCTGGATGAAAGCATTGTTAAAGTCAGCAAGGAGAAGAAAGCCCTCCAAGAGGCCCACCAGCAAACGCTAGACGATCTGCAGGCAGAAGAAGACAAAGTCAACGTTCTGACCAAAGCTAAGACCAAGCTGGAACAGCAGGTGGATGACGTAAGTGTGAATCGCACACACACGCAGGGCATGCATCTGCTGTGACGTGGGATCTGTGGGCGAGCGAGGCCCCCCTTCTGTGTTTCTGTGACTCGAGTCTGTCCGTGCGACGGTTTCACAGCTAGAGGGCTCCCTTGAGCAAGAGAAAAAACACAGCATGGATCTGGAGAGAGCCAGGAAGAAGTCAGAGGGCGATCTGAAGCTGGCCCAGGAATCCATCATGGATCTGGAGAACGACAAGCTGCAGACGGACGAGAAGCTGAAGAAGTGAGAGGATGAACATGTGCCAATACACTTTTACAGGCGTGTGTGTTTCATATTGCTGAAGTCATTTATTTTTTGTCTGGTGGCAACAAGGAAAGACTTTGAAATCTGCCACCTTCTCGGGAGAATTGAAGATGAACAAGCTCTTGGTGCTCAAGGGCAAAAGAAGCTCAAAGAGTATCAAGTACGTAGCATGATGCTACAATGTCAAATATTGTATTTATTTAATAAAACTGAGGGCCAGTGTCTCTTATTGATTTGTTTGGTTTTCCTCACTGTTCCCCACAGGCCCGAATTGAGGAGCTGGAAGAGGAGATTGAGGCTGAGCGTGCTGCCAGGGCCAAGGTGGAGAAGCAGAGGGCGGATCTCTCCAGGGAACTTGAGGAGATCAGCGAGAGGCTGGAGGAGGCCGGAGGAGCCACCTCGGTCCAGATCGAGATGAACAAGAAGCGCGAGGCCGAGTTTCAGAAACTGAGACGGGACCTGGAGGAGTCCACCCTGCACCACGAGGCCACCGCCGCCGCCCTGCGCAAGAAACACGCTGACAGCATGGCGGAGCTGGGAGAGCACGTCGACAACCTCCAACGAGTCAAACAGAAGCTGGAGAAGGAGAAGAATGAATACAAGATGGAGGTTGACGACCTGGCCGGCAACATGGAGACAATGGCCAAAACAAAGGTCAGCTGACGATAAATAGAAGATGTTGAACATATCATCTATCATACATTTTCTGAACTGACTGAATATGCCAAATGTACAGCATATTGGGTAGCTTTACTCAATGAATCAATCGATTGCTGGTCAATTTTCAGGCTAACCTCGAGAAGATGTGTCGGAGTTTGGAAGATCAACTCAGTGAGGTGAAGGCAAAAAGTGACGACTGTCTTCGCCACGTCAACGACATCACTGTCCAGAAAGCAAGACTGCAGACTGAGAACGGTACTCAGAATAAACGCTGTCAGAATCACAGTTCTGCCATTGCTACTGCTATCGTGTATCAGCTATCGTGTGTTACCTCCGTTTTCAATAATGATGTAACTGCACGCGGAATCACCTGAACGCTTGAATTTCCTTCGGGATTAGAAAACGTCACAGAGTTGAATTCACGTGTCGTTGCATTCAGGCGTACATGTGCGAGTCTCTTCTGTTCAATTCTGCCCAGGTGAGCTGTCTAGGCAGCTGGAGGAGAGAGAATCTCTTGTGTCTCAACTGACTAGAAACAAACAGGCTTCTACTCAGCAGAATGAGGAACTGAAGAGGCTTGTTGAAGAGGAGGTTAAGGTACAGTACATGAACCGAACAGGAGATACAGTTAAACGCATAATACTGTATATACAAACAATTAATACACACTCTATATACAGATACACATACCGACATATATATATTATGCCAAATATACTGTCATAGAAAATATGAGCGGGTGTTTGTCCGACAGGCTAAGAACGCCCTGGCCCACGCTCTGCAGTCGTCTCGTCACGACTGTGAGCTGCTGAGGGAGCAGTTTGAGGAGGAGCAGGAGGCCAAGGCAGAGCTGCAGCGAAGCATGTCCAAGGCCAACGGAGAGGTGGCCCAGTGGAGGACCAAGTACGAGACGGACGCCATCCAGAGGACCGACGAACTGGAGGAGGCCAAGTAACCAGAAATGCCGAACCGTTACGACTCATACAAATGCTAATGGTTGATAGATGGAAAATTGATGGAATATTGATGGGAAATTATGGAAGCTGATGGGAAGTTATGGAAATGGATGGAAATGGATGGAAAACTGTTTAAAATGCATGTTCTCGTTCCTCCTTTTCCTACCAGGAAGAAGTTGGCCCAGCGACTGCAGGACGTGGAGGAGCTGATGGAGGGAGCGAACGCCAAGTGTGCCTCCCTGGAGAAGAGCAAGCAGAGGCTGCAGGGGGAGGTGGAGGACCTGGTGATGGATCTAGAGAAATCCAACGCATGGGCCGCTAACCTGGACAAGAAGCAGAGAAACTTTGACAAGGTATCCACAACAACAACAAAAACAACAAAGTAAAAAGTTGCCTTACCTGGGTTTGAATCCAGCTCAGACCATTTCCTGCATGTCATCCCCTCTCTCTCTCTCCCTACATTTCCTGTCATTCTTCACTGTCTCTCCAATTACAGCAGAAATGCCCAAAAATAGACTCAGGCTGTCAGACTTTTCAGTGGACACCATCTTTTTTCGATGACACCTCAACGAGTCCACGCTCACCTTTTGAAATCCGTTTTAGGTTCTGGCCGAATGGCGGCAGAAGTATGAGGAGAGTCAAGCTGAACTGGAAGGTTCTCAGAAGGATTCTCGCTCCCTCAGCACTGAGCTCTTCAAAATCAAGAACTCCTACGAGGAAGCCCTGAACCAACTGGAGACCCTGAAACGGGAGAACAAGATCCTGCAACGTATGTTAAACGTTTCCCTTTGGCACATCTTGACTCAAGACACACAAATTCCATATATTAGTTTTGTCACATTACATTTAGTCATTTAGCAGACGCTCTTATCCAGAGCGACGTACAACGTAATTTGGCACAGCCAGGAATCGATCTGGCAACCTTCAGATTACTAGCCCAGTTCCCCTAACCGCTCAGCCATCTGACTCCACTCTCATCATGTGTGTCATCCAGAGGAGATCATCGACCTGAGCGAACAGATTGGTGAGACCGGAAAGAGCATGCACGAGGTGGAGAAAGCCAAGAAGACAGTGGAGACGGAGAAAGCCGAGATCCAGAGTGCTCTCGAGGAGGCGGAGGTAACCAGATACAGAGCGGAAAAAGCGAATCCTCTGTCTCCTCTATTTAAATGGATTCACAACAGTGAAAGGTGCCCCTTTGGGAATGACCCTCCTTCATCCCCCACGCAGGCATCCCTGGAACACGAGGAGTCCAAGATCCTGCGTGTGCAGCTGGAGCTGGCCCAGGCCAAAGGGGAAGTGGACAGGAAGCTGGCGGAGAAGGAGGAGGAGATGGAGCAGTTGAAACGCAGCAGCCAGAGGCTGTTGGAGACCTTGCAGGGCGCCCTGGACGCGGAGGTCAGGGGCAGGAACGACGCCCTCAGGGTCAAGCGCAAGATGGAGGCCGACCTCAACGAGATGGAGGTCCAGCTGGGACACGCCAACCGGCAGGCCGCTGAGGCCCAGAAACAGCTGAGGAACGTCCAGGCACAGCTGAAGGTGAGGGGCCCTCTCCACCCCCAGGCTCCAACACATGACTGGATTTAGGACCGGATTTATTGCTTGTAAAAAGGGCTATTTGATTTGAATTACTCTGACGGGAAAAAGAGAACGAACACAGTCGTGGAAGTTTACCCCAATATCAAACAGTCATTTACGCTCCCCTGCCACCGATTTATACTTTACCCAGGATGTGACCGTTCACCTGGATGACGCGCTGCACAGCCAGGAGGAGCTGAAGGAGCAGGCGGCCATGGCGGAGCGCAGGAGCGCCCTGATGCAGGCGGAGGTGGAGGAGCTGAGGGCGGCTCTGGAGCAGACGGAGAGGAGCCGCAAGATGGCCGAACAGGAGCTGGTGGACGCCTGCGAGAGGGTGGGACTGCTGCACTCCCAGGTAAGAGATGTATCCTTACGTCATGGATATAATGGAACAACTCCAGTAATGCTAATTAATAATATGGTAATGTTTCTTTGTTTTTGTGGTTTTATTGTGAAGTCTTCGAGAACGTTTGCCAGTTTTTTTTAAATAATATTACAATATTATGATGGACTGCTTTACTCCCAGGTAGAGGAGCTAAAAAACATACGACAATGCCTACAAAACCTTTTTCAGTATTTAGCATTCACGATTATCATCATACGCAATTATCACAAGTCAACTCCATTGATGTGTCATATTTCCCTGTCAGAGTACGAGCCTGATGAACGCCAAGAAGAAGCTGGAGGCGGATGTGAGCCATCTCCAGGCTGAGGTGGAGGACGCTGTTCAGGAGGCCAGGAACACTGAGGAGAAAGCCAAGAAAGCCATCACAGATGTGAGTCAAAACAAGACGCTTCAGGTCTTTCAGGCGCACAACGGATGTGGTTCCCCAAATAAATGAGCATATGTATCGTTTGTTAATCGGGAAATTAAAGAAAAGAATACATTAATTTGTTTTCAATCATTATGTATGAGGATTATTTCATTTAAAACTATTATAAATCAGGAATGTTGCATTTTTAATCAAGACTTTCACACAACATTGATATTCTACGAGGCCTGCTCCGAAACTTCAAGGGGCCACTGTCTTAGAGATTCCCTTGTTAGTCGTGGGTTTTTATCTTGCATGCAGGCGGCCATGATGGCAGAAGAGCTGAAGAAGGAGCAGGACACCTGCGGTCACCTGGAGAGGATGAAGAAGAACCTGGAGGCCTCCATCAAGGACCTCCAGAACCGCCTGGACGAGGCTGAGAACCTGGCTCTGAAAGGGGGCAAGAAGCAGCTCCAGAAACTGGAGACCAGAGTGGGTTACGCCATTCGTATAAGATGATGTTATCGTTGCACTCCCTTGTAAACACAGTCTGTTCCTTCCTTGGCAATACCCACTGGGAAAACGATGCTCTTTTATTGTCTAAGTCACGTTCGGTAAAAGGTGTCCGATAAATGAATACACGTAAGCGCCACGCTTGTACCAGGCAAAAACCACTTTTATCTGATCTAGCCTGAGATCTCATGACCATCTCAACCTTTGGTGTCCCTGGTTGGCAGGTGCGTGAGCTGGAGGGAGAGCTGGAAAGTGAACAGAGGAGAGGAGCTGAAGCCGTCAAAGGATTGAGGAAATACGAGAGGAGAGTCAAAGAGCTCACCTACCAGGTACACTGCAAAGTGTAAAGGGCATTGATATTAGTCATCACAAGCTGGTTTACGTTTAAAACAAGTAGGCTACATTTGTCTGCCAGTACAACGAAAAAAATGACACTTGATAAGATTTCTTCAAATGTGTCGTTTACTTAAATGAAGTCACAAGACATACTAGAAATTAAATCCAACTCGATTTTTAATCGAAAAAACAAGATTCTCACTGTCAGTTCAATCAGGGACACCTGCTGTCTAAGGCTGGACATCAGTGTTACTAGGACTGATTAGAGGGTTTATTGACAGTGTGAGAACGCCAGTGATGAGGGTGATGTAGGTGGAAGGTGAGGAGCAGAAGTTCCATGATCCGCAAGCTGACAACCCACTTGCGTGTGCCTATAGGCTGAGGAGGACAAGAAGAATGTCCTTCGACTGCAGGACCTGGTGGACAAGCTGCAGACGAAAGTGAAGGCCTACAAACGCCAGGCGGAGGAAGCTGTAAGCCAACGCATTCCTGCCTTGCTTCCTCACTCAAACCCCACTGGAGAAGCCAGAGTGCTTTTCAAATCCTCCTGTGGTTGTGACGGTGTGAACAGGAGGAGCAGGCCAACGCCCACCTGGCCAAGCTGAGGAAGGTGCAGCACGAGCTGGAGGAGGCGGAGGAGCGGGCGGATATCGCCGAGTCCCAGGTCAACAAGCTGAGAGCCAAGAGCAGGGACTTGGGGTCAAAGGTTAGTGGAGAAGCATGGTAATCACACAACCCCTGCTGACACAGAACAGAAGAGCGTGCTGTTGTGTTTGACTGTCGGTGGAATAATCGCTATTGTGTTCTTTTCTCTCTCTCTCTCTCTCTCTCTCTCTCTCTCTCTCTCTCTCTCTCTCTCTCTCCTCTCTCTCTCTTTCTCTCTCTCTCTCTCTCTCTGTCTCTCTCCCTCACTCACTCTCTCTCTCTCTCTCTTTCTCTCGGCCTCCAGAGCAAAGAGGAGTGAAAGCAAGTGAAGACAACATGAGTCTGCGTTATAAGAGAAGACTCCTATTAAATATGAGCTTTGAATGTGTTCTTTGTCATGTACTATAACGATAGGCTGTATTCCTGGGATATCAATGGATATTTCGAGTAGAGTTATAACACGATTTTCTTATTTAAACATTTAAAAAATAAATAAATATGGGAAATCAAATTGGCCTTTGTCGTTTCATCGCCCCCTGGTGGTTGGGTGATTACATGTTTCTCTTATCACATTGATGCGAGGCCAAACTCCATGAACATAATCTCACATTACCATACATAGACTATTGTCACTAACTCTTAGCAAACAACCAAGGCCTACATTAAATGAAGTTGTAAACATCATGGAAGTAATCTAGGCTATTGTCTACGGTATGTGAAGTAAGTAGTGATCTCCGAATCACTTTTTTCAGGCTACAATGTAAAAGAAAAAGCAGTCAATGAAGGTCCTGATTAATTTTAACCAAAAAATTAATAAATACCCATCAATTAACTCTTAAATTTAAGATTGGAATTTGTCTTGCAGTGAAACGTCATTCTTAAACAATTTTCCCCGTACCTTGTCATTTTCGGTAGCTAATTGATGACTGAGTCCCACGGTGACTCATTGGCAAAACGCGGACTAGAGGACCGAGTTTTGTCATTGAACAGGCTGCAGAGTAGGAGCAGAAAGGGTGGAGGACTGACTTGACTGTGGACTTCGCAAGACGAGGCTCACACAAACACATTAACGGAGAAACCACGCGTGCATCAACAAGATAAGCTACTGGGATTTTACTTCCACACACTTTTTAAAACAGGTTTAAACCTGATCAACATGCTGGTGTCATTCATGAACTAATCAACATTACACGTTTTACGAGAAACTCCACTTCAGAGAAATTTCATTTTTCGAGGAGGGGATCGGAAGTGTGGACAAGCAGTACACAACTAAAGCGGACCCGACGGCAGAGTTGAGATGTCTGGATCGTACTGCAAAAGTCTATACTCCTTCAGTGGGGATCAGCATCAACAGGGTTTGACTTTCGAAGCGGGAGAAATTATAAAGATTATTCAGGCGTTACCCGGCGGCTGGTGGGAAGGAGAGAAGGACGCAGTTAGGGGATGGTTCCCCTCAAGTTACGTCCAAGTCCTGGAGGTAAGCTTGTAAGATGCTTCAGTTCCTATAGTTACACCTTAATGATGCAAGGACTGATATTTTCCATTATGCCAGACAGTAAGCTACATGAAGACGTATCATAGTAAACTTGTTTTACAGTGATGATGTGATGAAAGAAACAATGATACCAGGAAAGTATTACATTCTAAAACAAGTTTATCCTTTTGGTTGATGTTGAATTGAACGTAGGCTACGTTGATGCTTATTTCTTGTTTTTCAAATATTTGTTATTTAAGATTCACTCATAATGTTGCACACCAACACAAAGCTTTTCAGCCACTCCCACCCCACGCACGCAGATTATCATGCTGTTTTGAAATCTTTAACAACTAATTTCGGGATAGTTCATTGAGGAGATTTGAGTTTTTAATTGTATTCCTGTGTAGTGCATATTTCCATCTAACCTCCACTACCACCCATGGCTGACTGACTGACTTTCAGGATGACTGACTGACTGACTGACTGACAGACTAGCTGGTTGACTGTCCGGCTGGCTGCACTGGCTTACTGATTGGATGACTGACTGGCTGGAGGAAGGGTTCCATACTTCCTCATTCCACAAACATTCCTTTGGAATGCTCAGGTCCTCAGTCTGTCTGCATGAGCGCACAGGGGCAGAGCACAGAGGACAGACTGCACTCTCACAGCAGGGTCACACACACACACACACACACGCACGCACACGCTGAGGTGAATACAGAGTTCCCATGGCTGATGACCAACTTAGCCAACGGCTAGAAGAAAAGGTATATTTATTCATCAGAACTGACCATAGGTTTCACAACAGAATGAAAAAGTGGGATCCCTTGCTCATATTTAGACATGACCCAGTCCCTACCAATGGTTTATGTTAGCTCATAGCTCATAGCTGATCTGAAGATCAAGACCCAGTTCCACCTGAAGCATTAGGTTAACTGAAACTGGGTGTGGATCATGATGGGCGGTGCTTTGATAGGCGGTGCTTTGTTTTCGTGTGAAGGGATCTGAGTTGAATTGTAAGGGACCCTTGATATAGTACTAAAAGATCAGAGTTTTAAGGGTTTCGTGTTGGGAGTTTTAAGGGACCCTTTGTTTTTAGTTTCATTGGATCCATGCTGTAAATTTGAAGGCATTTGTGTTGGAAGCTTTAAGGGATCCCTGTCTAGAGTTTGAAGGGGTCCTTGTTGTGAAATTGAAAGGAACATTTTTGTGATATATCTTCAGAAGGAAACAGAGTTTCACAGTCTTGCATATCTAATAATGCCAGGAGTCTCTGTGAGGGTGTGTACATTTTGACAAAAATAATGAAGAAAAAAAAATTGTGTAGAGTGACGACCAGATTATTGACACATTAGCCGAGCTGCAATGCCCACAAGAAAGGACAGCCATTCCAATAGCAGGAAGGGCTGAAATGTGTTTCAGCATAGCACCGTCAGGAAGGGATTTTCAGTTTTTTTGGAGAAAGCTGATCATTGTTTTAGGAGCTGGACGACACAGGTCCCTGTCAGTGAAGCGGTTGTTTCCAGGTTTCCTCTCGTTTCCAGGAAGACTCATCGGTGGCATTGTGACATCCACGTAGGATGGTGCAACAACAAACGACAACTTCCTCTTTCCGTTAAACCACTCGAACCGCTCAGACACGTTGAGGATGGCTCTCCTCATTCCTCAAGTCTAGTCCTGATACATGATTCAACACCTGCACACTTGAGAAGCTTTACCCATCACAAATGCAGATGGAGGTGCAATGACGGGCCGCTGTCTGGGGAACGCGCTGTCATAGCCAGCGTGTTTCACAATGCGTGCCTTTGATCCGGCTCTGAGACAACCTCCATTGTCATCGGCAGCAACGAGGCTTTGTTCTCCAAACAGGAGATTCTTCAACACTCGATGAATCATTCATCAGAAAACCTGTCAGCGTTTGTCGGCGCGGAAACATATCCCCACGTTCCCCCCCAGAAACGTTGTCGCTTAGATCTTGTTTTTCTTTGTTTCTAGAATAAACAGCCAGGCAAAGCTACGCAGTTCATCAGGGGAGAAGTTTGTATGTTTATTTACTGCACCTCTAAGTCTAGAAAGAATGTCGGATGTTTTGTCAAATTAAGATTTTATAGATTTTTTATGGTTTATACAATTTAGCCTCTTGCAGAAGTAGCAAAGCTACCAACCGTTGAGGAACTTCCAATTTCAACCTTCCTCTTTACCATGATTTTAAAGCCGACTCTGACAGGAAATGTGAAGCACGTGGTCAATCAATGTTGAGGGATTTCTATGTTGCCAACCACAATGATCCTCACAAGACCATTTGCGGGTCTAATGAGGATCTAAGTATGTAATGTTTTCAAGACAGACACATTTTCCACATTCTCCATGTACCGTTGGTATTAACACCCATTAAAACACTAACAACAAATCATAAACTGACTAGTCATCATGAAGAGTCAGCAAACCCCATAACCACCTGGCGACCATCATAAACTTCCAGAACGTTCTCTGCATACACCAGAACAGACTTTGGGTACAGACTAGCAACCGTGATAACTACAGAGAACTTCCAGAACCAGAGTGAGTCAGAACGCTGAGTCATGTCGCGACCTGGCTGATTAGAACCGGCAGCAGACCTGATGAAGAGAGGGGAAACGAAACAGGGATTATGGGCGGGGAGGACAGAAGAGGGAGAAGCTGTAGATAAATAGAGTTCAGATGTGCTGGCGATGACTCACCAGTGGCATCCTCAGTGGACCTTTAGAAAAGACACAGTATTTGGCACCAAGCTCTGAAAATAAAACTGCAAATAACTGCAGAAAAAAATGGGTTAAGAGCTTTGTGTGAACAATAGTTTGTCTACTGGTAGCTGAGTTTCTGAGGAACAGTCACCAGTGTTGATTGGCCTGGCTCTAAACGGATTACAGTAAGCTTGACGCAACTTAGCATGATGTCATTGTATAAAACCAAATTGTTTAGCTTTTTTCCATATAGTTAACTACTTTCTGTCAGCCCACTCAGACTCAGACTGTTCTAGCCTTCAGTTCCAGTTAGCAAGAACATGTCATACTTGACTCTTACCACCAAAGTTATGTTAGCGCTATGCACCTTTTGAACCTTTTTAAGTCTCTTTGGATAAACGCGTCTGCTAAACAAACACGATGCAAAGTGTGTGATCGAGGGTGGCTCAACATCTGAGGTCTACCAGTAAAGCTCCTGACTGTGTAGGTGAACACAGGGAGCTAACACGGAGCTAGCACAAAGCTAATATTAGGTTATTGTGTCAGTAATGCTGAGCAATTACAAATCTACTGGTCTCCGGGGGGTGATTTGCCATTAGCTGGGTGGAGACTAGATCTGTTAAACCACCACGTTGTACTTGATGCAGCAAACACAGTCTCAGTGTTTGACAGGCTGCCAGAGCTGAAACTGTACGAGTGTTGGGGGAGATGCGTGTTCCTCCCATCACAAATCACGGTACCCCTGTCTCCTGTGTTGAATTATTAACGTGGGCAGTTAATGTGTAATATGAGGCCTGCTGCTGGGCCTTCCAGGAGCAAATGAGAGAGCGAGAGAAACATGGAGAGGGAGGGAGAGGGAGAAAGGGAGAGAGACAGAGAGGGAGAGGAGGAGAGAGGGGTGAAAGGGAGAGAGACAGGAGGAGAGGGTGACAGAGAGGGAGAGAAGTAGAGAGAGAGAGAGAGAGAGAGGCAGAGGGAAAGATGGCCACCGCTGGACTGAAGCCATTCAGCGCATGAAAGTCGCAACATCGAGTACAGTTCAAACGAGTCAGACATACTCTTTCACTTCCGATTGATCAGGAAGTTTGAGGATGTTGTGGCTTGGTTAGCCGTCACATTACGTCCTGGTTTCGACTCATTTATTCCCCCGTTTTTGAAGATTGGATATTTCCAGAAGGTTCCTCCCATGATGACCGAGGCCCGTGGAGAAGGGCTTGGAGGCGTCCAGGCGAGAGTGTTATGAGCACGGGCCTCTGTGGTTCTTCCAGCTGTGTTGTGAGACAGCGGGGCTAGGGGGACTGTGAACAGAGCTGCTAACCCGCAGAGGAATAAGCCCTGCGAGGAATGCAGGGTCAGACCACTGTAGAGATGAGCCGCTCTGAAGACACACACACACACACACACACACACGGAGCCTACACACTCGCACAGCTTGTGCACGTAGGCATGCAGACACATACACGTGCATGCAGGTAAATAAACACACACTAGCATACAGCTGTTTCCTTTCATGAACCAAACCTGGAATATCCCCCCCACCATCCAGCACCCCACCCTCCCCATGGACGCTACGAAGCCATATGTTGTCAACACATCACTTTCCTGGACTGGGCTTTTCCACTGACACAACTTTTAGTCACGCTTACTCCTAAATACTGGCATCAGTTTATTTTCAGATTTTAAACTGGCCAGAGTTGCATTTCTAGCAATTACAGATGACAAGGCGATTGCCCCAGCCTAGGTAGAATGTTGTAATATACCAATTATCTTCCGAGATGGGAGGGATTTAAACCTTTCCATCTGACACGGCATTACCTTGCTTTGGATTCATTGGTGTGAGGACAATGCTGAAAGCATACCCAGGCTAAGTACCTGCTGAGTGTAAGTGTACAGATCTGATCTTGAGCACCCGGTGAATTGTGATCCTGTGCACACTGGACTCATTCAGCTGGCGGCTGTGATTGCGTCAGCCCTGCCCTGTTATCAGCAAGAGTCATGTTCTCAGGGCCGAGGACGGGGTTTGGAGGAGGACGAGAAGGATGAGGGAGACGAAGACTTGTGCAATCCATAAAAGCTAGAGGAGGGGAGCGCAGGGGGGAGGTACAGAACCGGCTTTGTTACTGGCACCGAGCACTCACACACTGTCTATTGTTTTCTGCATGCCTGCTGGCCTGCTTGTGTGTGTGTGTGTGCGCTGACTTGTTATTTCTGTGAATAAGTATGTGTGTGTGGGTGTCTGTGTGTGTGTTTGTGTGGGTGTGTGTGTGTCTGTGTGATGTTCATGTCTTCGCTCATGGGGGAATGTGGCTCGAGAGCTCCACATCTGCTGAAACCAAAACAATGTCCTTCAAATAAAGACGTCCGCTGCAGGCCCTCTCTAACTTTGGAACACACCATTATCTCTTTCTCTTTCTCTGTCTCTCGCTCTCCTTCTGTCTCTTTGTTACTTTCCAACTCTCTCTCTATTTTCTTTCTCTTGGTCTCTCTCCCACTCACTTTTTCTTACTATTTTGTTTTCTCTTATACTCAGCCTCTAACTGGATCTCTTCCTCGGTCTCTCTTTCTCTCTCTCTGTCAGCTCCCATACTGGCTGGTGTTTGCGCCCCTCCCCTGTGTCCAGGTCAGTCTTACGGGGGTATGTTTCCTCAGTCCGCCTGGCTGTAGTAATGAGTTCCCGGATGTGTGTGAGAAGTTTCTCCCTGGCTGTGCTTCTCACACCCTGAGACCTGCTGTCTGGCACACTCGGCCCTGCTTCTCCTCTCGTCCTCCCCCTCTCCCCCTGCATTGTCGACTCGCTTCTTTCCCTGCTCGCCTCTCTCTCTCTTGCTCTCTCTCTTTCTCTCTCTCTCGCTCGCTCTCTCTCTCGCTCTCTCTCTCTCTCTCTCCCTCTCGCTCGCTGTCTCGCTCTCTCTCACTCTCTCTCGCTCTCTCTCTCTCTCTCTCTCTCTCTCTCTCTCTCTCTCTCTCTCTCTCTCTCTCTCTCCTCCCCTCTCTCTCTCTCCCCTCCCCCCTCTCTCTCTCTCCTTCCCTCCTCTCTCTCCCCTCTCCCACTCTCTCTTCTCCCCCTCTCCTCCCCGTCCCCCGTCCCCCCAGTCAAAGCGCTGGTCCAGATCCTCTCGCTGGCTCGGCTATCCTCCGCTGGGATCTATTGTTAGGGAGGTGATGATGAGTCGAGAAGTTCTCATATGCATGCGGGCTCTCTTCTCACACAGCCAGCCAAACTCCACATGTTGGCCTGGCTGCCCTCTCCCCCTGGACAAGGAGCTACGCTAGCCGTTACCGCTCGACCGTACCGTCCAGAAACGTCACGTCAGCGCGGGCGTGGCTGGGAGGGGGGGAGGGGTGGAGGGGGGAGATGACCCAGAACGAGTCCGCCGAAGGTGGAGATGCAGATAACGTGGGGATGGAGAGAGACTGATGGTGTGAATGTGATGGTGTTGATGTTAGTGGGAGGTGGGGGAGAGGTTAGTTATTTATGACAGAATAATAGGAAACAGACACTTCCTATGATCCTCTAATGTCTGCCTGCCTGCCTGCCTGCCTGCCTGCCTGCCTGCCTGCCTGCCTGCCTGCCTGCCTGCCTGCCTGCCTGCCTGTCTGTCTGTCTGTCTGTCTGTCTGCCTGTCAAAAGATGGGAGGATGAAGAGGAGGAGAGGGTGCAGGGATCTAGGGAGGAGACATAGAGAGCAGAGTAAACAGAGACGGTGTGTACCTTGGTGCTATTTTGGTTATCCCTCCCGACTCTGCAAGACACTCTGCTCTCTGTTGGTTTCATCATAAAAAGAGTATGTGCTTGTGTGTGTGTGTGTTTGTGTGTGTGCAATAACATCAAGTGTTATTGTAAAATGACTAAATGTAAAGTTATGCAGCTGCACTCTTGGATATGCATTTTGGGTTTGCAGTACAGCAACATCTGTTCAGTGTTATTCTGCACCTTAGTGTGTGAATGAAAATGATCCAGACTCTCAAATGAAAGTACCTACATCATTTACAACTTCACCGTGTTCTAGTTTAGCCCACATTGATGTGAGCAAGGAACTGCTATGCAATGGGGCCTGCTTAAGGTTATCGTATGAGCCATTTGTCTGTGTCATGGTGGTTGTCTCAGGGTCATGGCCTATATCAGACCCTCTCCGCTCGCTCACTCTCTCTCTCTCTCTCTCTCTCTCTCTCTCTCTCTCTCTCTCTCTCTCTCTCTCCCGCTCTCTCTCTCGCTCTCTCTCTCGCTCTCTCTCTCTCTCGCTCTCTCTCTTCCTCTCTCTCTCCAACTGGAAGAGCACAGCTGGTCCCTCAGACCTTGACCCCCACAGACACATACTTCCCACGCCCAGATGTTTTGAAAGGTCACTAGAGGACAGGCTGTGCTAATGCACACACACACACACATGTTTGTGCCCACATACACACCCACTCACGCGCAAATAGGCTATCTATAGACTCGGGTCAGGAGTTAGTCAGTGTGTGTGTGTGTGTGTGTGTGTGTGTGTGTGTGCGCGTGAGAGAGGACAGCTTGGCCTGTCCAGTAATGGTCCTCTGATGAAACTCTGGATCACTTATGTTGCACTTTTTTCCTCGTTAGTCATGGAGTGGGTGACCAGTCTTACACAATCTTAGCTGAGCTCAGCAAGTCAAACATCTGTTGAGTAAATCCCCAATTGACAGCGTCAAACATGCATACATTGATGCCAGACCAAGTCTCTGAGGAGTGTAGATGATCCAGAACTCAGAAGTCATATTCGAACAAGAAGGAAAAAAGACGAAAACAAGATTGCTTGCTCTAGATTGCCAATTATAGATGCCCAAAAAGTACCACATAATTGCTTCTGCATAACCCATGCCAGAATCTGGTACATTAATGATGCCAAGAACTATGGATGGAAAACATCAAATTAACTTTATTGTTGCAGGGGATATTAATTTGACATAATGATAATCATGCCTGTAAATTAGCTTGTGTTTTGGGTGGTCTAATTTTAGAAACCCTTCCTCCCTCATATTAGCTGGGTAAAATATGTAACTACAGCACACTGACATTCTAGCATCCTCAATCCAATTTCCAAATTGACACTTTGAAATGACCCATTTAGAAAGCATTCTGTATTGAACCACTCTCTTATTAAAAGTTTGGTGCAGTCACCAAGGCTTTTGTCCAAAGCGACGTACAAACACATCTGTAAAATCACATCTAACAGAGCTCCACATCTGATGGCATTGAGGAAAAACTGAACAGTTTGACACCAGACTGGTTCATCCCAACCAACCACTCACGAGTACACTCAGAACGCAGAACCTGTGTGAGACCGAGGGCCTAGCCGTATTTAAAGACCTCTTCTTTTTCTTGAGGGAATTCGACAGATTATTCCTGGTTTTCCAGGCAGGAAGCCAGTGGTAGTGAAACGAGGTCGGGGAGGTATTTTGTTTTTCTAAATAAGACATACTGCTGGTGTTTATGGGTGTGGGAACCAGAGGAACATGCCTGTGATATGGGAGGGGAGGCGTCACAACAATCTCTCAGTCATGCTACACTCTGGTACTGTGGTAAACATGTTTGCTTATACTGGCTGTTGGTTTGATCTTTGGTAGAGTGTGTGTGTGTAGGTGTATCTGTCTATGTCGGTGTATGTGTGTCCCTAGTTGAGTCAATGTGTGTGTGTGTGTGTGTGTGTGGGGGGGGGGGGGTGAGTTATGCCCAATGCCTGTATTGGAGTGATGTTTTTTTTTCCTCTTCGTGACCTCTGTGACCTGTGGGTCCCTCGAGGTCCTCCCTTGTGTGCTTAAGACAAAGGTCAACGAAAACACAAACCAGGCTTCTCTCCCGACTCCCTGACTCTCCTGACTCTGTTTTCTCACATTGAATTTGATGCCGTGGAACTGAAAGCTCTTCACATGAAATGATACCAGGCCTCTCAGCATCCCGGTCTCCCACACAGCCATGTTGAGTGCTCTGCTTACTGAACAGCACAACAGTACCCATGCGGCCATGACACTGAGAAGGCAACGCCAACCAAGTTGTCCTGCTAACGTTGTATACATTAATGGACGAGGCGCAGGCACACGGAGTGAAGTTTCCTGCCGCCAGCAGGTATCGTCTCGGCCACCATGCCTTCGTTACTCGGCAACATAGATGCGCGGGGGGAGGGGGGGGGGGAATGGGGCTCCTTAACCCATGTGATCATACTCCAAGCTTTTGATAAAACTTGAGGACCTCTTGTTAGATCGAATGATGGTAGATTAGCATGTAGTCATGATGGTAGATTAGCATGCCGTCCTGATGGTAGATTAGCGTGCAGTCATGATGGTAGATTAGCATGCAGTCATGATGGTAGATTAGCATGCAGTCACGATGGTAGATTAGCATGCAGTCACGATGGTAGATTAGCATGCAGTCATGATGGTAGATAAACATCATGCAGTCCTGATGGTAGATTAGCATGCAGTCTTGATGGTAGATTAGCATGCAGTCATGATTGGAGATTAGCATCATGCAGTCCTGATGGTAAATTAGCATGCTGTCCTGATGGTAGATTAGCATCATGCAGTCCTGATGGTAGATTAGCATGCAGTCTTGATGGTAGACTAGCATGCAGTCATGATGGTAGATAAACAGGCAACCATGATTTTTATTCTCTTCAGACGGTCTTCTCTGCTGAAGACATGAGTTGTCTGCCGAGGGCTGTACTGGCTTGGTCTGAATGCAAAGCTTCCGGCTGTCTGGGGTTTATGGGGTTAACCATCTGGAGGGATGCATTATTTAATGTTGCATATGCTGGGGCAGGCTGGCTCAGAGCAATATCACTGTTTCCCTCGACTCCAGTAAAGTATACAGGACACCCATGTACAATGTTTCTCTCTGAGTTCAAGAAAACTCTGAGCGCAACCTTTCCTATAAGCAGACATTTTTTGCCAAACCTCTCTGGCCCTTCTCACAAGATTCAGATCTTTCCCCAGCGCTCATATATTAACATTCCTGCAATTGCTTGGTGACAGATTTACTGTCTGGGCTCCAAGACGGTAGAGCAACTGTGAACGGGATCGTAGCAGTGCTGGACATGGACCATGTGCACAAGGTGAGACAAATATGCCCTTGTCTCCAAGAACGCTATCGGCGTGTTTCTGACCAACTTCAACCCACTCCCATCTGCCTGCACATTCGTCAGTGGCATATCTGCACCGCCAAAGGAAAAACGATTGGCTGCTATCTCTTTACTGGTGATGAACACAGGAGCAAATGTTCCCAGCTGATATGAGGTTTCAGGGTTTTTTCCTGTGACGTGAGGAAGCTGACAGGAAGTGGGTATTTAACATGAAGTGCAGAGAAACCTCCAAGGTGTCTCTGGTTTCCAGAGGGTGAGGGTCAGTGGCCGCACTCCAATCGACCCTTACCAAGGTCCTCTATTTATACATATGTAAAGGCCAACTTAAACAAACCATGGTTTATGAACTGCAATGGGCGGAGCTCAGTGGTAGAGCCTATGACTACTCATCTAGAGGTCCCAGGTTCAAACTCTCTTTTGTAAGTCACTGTGGATAAGAGTCTGAGCTAACTACATGAATATGATAAAGTTCTGCCCTACTCTCCAGTCTTTTTGATCCGTGTAAGTGAAGTAAAGTAACTTCTACATTACAATACATCTTTTAAAGTGAAAACATAGACAGTGGTTTACATTCAGCTGGAACGTGAGATTCACACATAGCTTTGTTTTGCATCCATCACATTTTTTACTCTTGCCAATGGAGACGAAGACCTGATTGGTTGCCTTTGTCAATGCCATGTGGGTTTGGATTTCCTCCAATGGTATAATGCTCGCTGTCGCCTCCATCGGTACTCAAACATTCTTTCTCCCACCCTCCACATTCTAAGTTCCTTTCTTTCTCCATTGTAGTTTTGAAACTCTATATTCCCCAGTTTCATAATAAGCATCTGCAACCATTGAACTATTTTAGTAAGTCTGTTTCTTGAGGTCGGATGTGAACAAATATACCAGCGACCACTGTGACCATGAAAGGGATGTGTGGGGTGTGTGATGTTGTTAGGCTCTGTGTTATAACATGTTGTCATAAGTCACCCGAGGTGGATGGCGTTTCGCAGTCTTTCCCCACGGCCCTCGCTAACTGCTCTGCTCCGTTCCACTCTGTTCTGGCCTACGCTGCTGTTCTCTGCTCCGTTTTGTTCTCCCCTCCCCTCGCCTGTCCTCTCTTCTCCGTGGTAACTTCATTCAGATGGCCACGGTAAGTACGGTCTCTCCGGGGGGTCTCCCTGGGGGAGCCTCTGTCCGTGTTTAGTGTTATGACTCGAGCGCATGTTTACCTCTGAGTGTGTGATGATGACACAGTGAGTACCAGAGACAACAGAAGCAGTGGGGGTCCGTTAAGTTGGCTCACGGCTCCTCTCGGCCTGACGCCCGTATTCAACGTCACACCAGGTTCTCCTTGAAGGGTCACACGGCTCGTTCTTCGTTTCAGACCGTCCCCTACGTCGGTTAACAGGAGGTGCACGTCCTAAACCGGTGAATGCAGAGTGCTGGTGAATCTCAACAGCCACTGGATTTTGTCCTCTTACACCCACTAAGAATAATCTTTGTAACTGCTTGAGTGGATTGGCACGGGCTCCAATAACAAACTGTAATTATTCTGGAATTTTCCTCTGGTTTCCCCAAGCCGGCACAATAGCATCACATAATGTGTTGCAGCGGCCGACCCTGTCCGACCGTTCGTCCGTGTTGTTCTCATGTTGTTAACCAACAGCAGCTGGTTGAAGGGGGGAACACACTCGCCTGGGATCGTCAGCTCTCAGCAAGCACTTTCTCTCTCCCCTCCTCCCTCCTCTCCTTTCTCTCTCCCATCCTCTCTCCTCTCCTTTCTCTCTCCCCTCCTCTCTCCTCTCCTTTCTCTCTCCCCTCCTCTCTCCTTTCTCTCTCCCCTCCTCTCTCCCCTCATTTCTCTCTCCTCTCTCCTCTCTCCTTCTCTCTTTTCTCCCTCCTCCTCAAGGTCTGTCTGTGAGCAGACCCTCTCTCTCTCTCTCTCTCTCTCTCTCTCTCTCTCTCTCTCTCTCTCTCTCTCTCTCTCTCTCTCTCTCTCTCTCTCTCTCTCTGTCTCTCTCTGTCTCTCTCTGTCTCTCTGTCAGTTCAGTTCAAAGGGCTTTATTGGCATGAAAACAACAATTGTTCATATTGCCAAAGCAACGGTAGAATTACAGAAATATTCATCAATTATGGCCTTATATATACTTTCATACACTTACATACAGATGTCTCTCTGTCTCTCTCTCTGTCCCTTCCTCGCTCTTGTCTCCCTCCCTCTAGCATTCTCGCTCTCTCTCTCTTTTTGCAGTTTATTGTTCTTTGCCATGCAGTTCAACCCTTTCTAAAGCTTTCCTCATAGGTGATGTCATTTCGGTGGCTTGTTGTGAAACTCTTTGTGTACTCAGGCTTGTGGAAGGTAGAAGTGTTGTGAATACACTCTGTGCTGTTCTGCTTGAGCTTCAAGTGTTCTTTAACCCCGTAGACTGTTACCGTGGAGTTTATCACTCGGATCGGACAGAGTTGCGCATATCAGAATCATGCCCGTTTAACCATCAAGGCATCCTCCAAAGTGATGTACAAAAAGCTGTATTGATCAGAACTTATTGACTGATATGTGCTTGTACATATGATGTCCTTGTACATATGTATTGATCCTCTGTGGTTGTGTGTGTCTGCAGAAGACGGCTTCTCTCAGCCAGCTCCCAGTGGAAGACCTCAGAGACCCCCTCCCCGCACACTGGAAGTGCTACATGTCGCCACAAGGGCGGCGATACTACGTCAACACTGCCAGCAACGGTAAGACCAGGCGAAAAATATACGCCGTCAGATAATTCAGTCGTAACTCTTTTGAACTCTTTCACTCAATTTTGACGAAATAGTTCCAGGGGTGATTTGTGCATTTAGAGTCATTTCCCTTCAATGCAATGTCAGGATTATCAGTAAAGGTGGTGATTTTTTTTCACACAGTCAAAATATCTTGATATTATTCTCAGTCTGTCTGGGAAGAAGTCATTTTACTGCTAATGTTGAGAAGAGGATGTCTGAAAGCACAATGTGCTCTTTACCCCTTTGTGACGAGTCATTGATGTGCAGGATGGCAGGAAGGCTGATTGTGAATAGGTTTACAAACTCGGGTCTAAGAACTGTCTGGAGTTAGAGAGTGGGAGGAGGTTGCACTCTGACAGGAAATAGACCTGACAGGAAGTAGACCGGACACAAAGTAAACCTGACAGGAAGTAGCTCAAACAGGAAGCTGATATGACAGGAAGGGAATCTGTCAGGAAGTAGATCTGACAGGAAGTAGATCTGGCAGGAATGGAATCTGATGGGAAGTAATTGTGGCAGAGAGTGCTTCTGACAGGGAAAGCTGGACAGCTGAGCTGACTATAGGATAGTTTTCTCTCCGTGCTCTGGTCTCTCTCCGCTAGGCTGCTACAAGGGATGAGGACATCTGAATCCTACACCAGATATGTCATCCGCTCCTAGCAGTGTCTGACACAATCAAGCCTCTGTTTGTCCCCTGAGCCAGCATCCCACACAGAAGAACACACATTTGTGCTTATAGACAGACACATGCGCACGTACATAGTACATACATACAAATACATACACACAGTGAATGTATTTACACACCAACATATGTACATACACACACAAACACATACTTACATGCAAACACATACATACACACAGTAAATACCTTCATACACACACAGACACATCATCCCCAGCCATCAGCCCGGCATGACAGCATCCTTAACTCCCCTGAACTCTCTTCCAGCAGCTGGAAACCATGGTGCTAATTGGTTTATTGTTTTGGGTCCTGGCGCTATGGCAACACTGATAAGTGGCACTCAGTGGAGGAGGAGAGACATCAAGTGAACGTTGTCATTCGGCAGATGCTCGTGTCCAATCAGAGTGACGGAGGGTGGCGTTAAACATTTGGTTGAGAGCTGCCCTCCTCACCTCGCTCCTGGTCCAATTAACTGGAACATCTCTGCCACTGTCACAAGAAAGGCCGGGAAGAGACTCATTACCCAGCACTCTGACTGTTGGCCAGGAAACATTCACTTGACATCAACTGTGTTCCTTTGTGCGCGTGTGTGTGTGTGTGTGTGTGGGGGGGGGGGGGGGGTGTAGTTTGTTTATGGGATGTGGTGTGTGTGCGTGCGTGTGAGGGATGTGGCGTGCATCCGTGTGTGTGTGTGTGTGTGTGTGAGAGAGATGTGGTGTGTGTGTGTGTGAGAGAGATGTGGTGTGTGTGTGTGTGTGAGAGAGATGTGGTGTGTGTGTGTGTGTGAGAGAGATGTGGTGTGTGTGTGTGTGTGTGTGTGTGTGTGTGTGTGTGTGAGAGAGAGATGTGGTGTGTGAGCTCCAGGGAGGGAGTGTAGCTAGGCTGGTGAAGCAAGGCTGAGGGAGGAGAGCTATAATAAGAGCACGACTCCACCCAGACACAAGACTGGAACGGCAGCACACTGAAGCTC
>NW_025813786.1:0-156555 GCF_021917145.1 Hypomesus transpacificus
TTGTGAGGATTTTGGTGTTCTGGTATGCCAATCAAACTTTTCATGTTAAATGGGACAATGTTGTATCAGCTGCTTTCCATGTTGGTAACGGAGTTCGACAAGGAGGAATTTGATTTCCCTTTTTGTTTAATATGGATATGGACGACTTATCAAGCCAGCTGAATAAGACAAATACAGGCTGTCTTGTTGGTGAATCTATTGTCAATCATCTGATGTACGCAGATGATCTGGTTCCACTCAGCCTGTTGCAACAGATGCTATGGGTGTGCTCTCAGTATGGCTTAGATCATGATATAAAATATAATGCAAAGAAAAGCCACATAATGATAGTCAGAAGTAATCAGGACAGGAAATTAACCTTCCCTACCTTTTATTTATCTGGCAGTCCCCTTGGTGTTTGTGAGGAAATAAAATATCTGCCATGTCATTTCTGATGATTGGACAGATGACAACGATATGTATCAACAGCGCTGTCAAATATATTCTCAGGCCAGTATGTTATTAAGGACGTTTTCTATGTGCTCAGATTCAGTTAAATGTTCCCTGTTTAGAACCTACATAACACCATTGTACACTGCTCATTTGTGGTCTATGTACAGGAAAAGGAGTATACAGATACTGAAAGTAGCCTACAATGATGCTTTTAGATTGCTACTTAATGTGCCAAGGTGGCATAGTGCTAGTCAGTTGTTTGTGTCTAAGCACGTACCAACCTGTAAGGCAATCCTGAGACAACTGATGTATGGTTTCAATGATGCTTTTAGATTGCTACTTAATGTGCCTAGGTGGCATAGTGCTGGTCAGTTGTTTCTGTCTAAGCACGTACCAACCTGTAAGGCACTCCTGAGACAACTGATGTATGGTTTCATGTGTCGACTGGACAAGTCTGAGAACTGAATAGTAGAGGCTCTGGTCAACCCTCTAAAGAGCTGCTATCGATTACTTGGAACTTAAGACTACATTGGCACAAAAGTCTTCATACTTTTTATGCACTGTATTATCTATGTTTTATGTTTTCGTTTTACTCTCTTTTTTATAGCTCTATGTCTGTTATTTTATGTGGAACTTGGCGTCTGAAATAAAGATTTATATATATATAAATACATATATATATATCAATGTTTCAGGATTTGTATAACTTTTTACCATTGCATACAAAATCGGAAATGCAATACTAAAAAGATCAGCTTTTGTTAAGAGATCCAAGATTACAAGATCCACAAGGCCTTGGCTAGAAACCAAGGAATGAGTGGGGGCTTGGTCAGCCCACACTCTCCTGAAATGTTGCGTGTGCGTCTTGCCAAGCCCGCGCGTGTGTAAGTTAAGGCTGAGTGTGTGAGGATGTGGAGCACGCGCGGGCAGGAGGAGGGGAGACATTCATTGGAAATTTGGCTAGAAATTAGCCAAGCAAGCATGTTTCAAATATTCACCAAAAATCGACCTTTGATCTTACAGTCAACTTTTTCACAGATTTGTGTTATAAACATTCTCAAGAGTCTTCATATGAACTTGTGATTGAATCAGAGTATCAGTTTTTGACTGGCTGATGTGTAAAGCATTATTTTAGCGTTAGCGATAAGTTCAATTTGCTTTATATCAATCATTTTTGGAGATATGAAGTTGCCTTTGCACACGGTAACATGTTGTAGTGTCTTCCATCGATATACCAAGTTTCGTGTTGATATCTCAAAGATTTGCTGAGACATGACTTCACATCCTGTTTGGCGGCTTTTCTGATGAATTTGATTGGCTGTACCGGACAAACGGTTGTGAGGATCAAAATTCTTTTCGATAACTTTTGTGACGCTTGGTCTGAAGATCATCTCTGGTAACTTTGAAGAAGATATGACAAAAATTGTAGGAGGAGTAGGCTTTCAAAGGTTTTTGATAAAACCGGAAGTAGCGGAAAATCTATATAACCGGAAATTGACGCCATGGGGTGCGTTGAACTCGGCTTGAACCAGGGAATCCAATGGTACCTCATTTTTGAAAATGGGTCATACGGTTCAAAAGTTGCGTGTGTAAACACAAGTCCAACTTTGACCCGTTGGTGGCGCTGGAGTGGTCTAATGGGAGACATGAAACTTGGTGTAGGTATAGAATCAACTGTCCTTAATGAGTGTGCCAAATTTCACAAAAAGTTGTCGAAGTGTTCTAGGGGCTGCCATTGACTTCCATGGAACAAGAATAATAATAAATATAACTGCAAGCAGTAATGGCGGATTCCTCCAAACATTGCGAACCATTGAAAAATGTATATTCTTGACAAATTGGAACTGTATAGAAAAATCTATGCTGCAGAATTACCAATGGGATACCAAATCTGAAATATAATACCATCAAGATCCACAAGGGCCTTTATTTCAACCCAAGGAGTGAAGGGAGGGGGCTTGGTTAGCCTATCCATTCCAGAAAGCCTTTGTGCTTTAGGGCGTGGAATGTAGCGCCACCTATGGGTAATGGTGGGACAGTTGTGGTGTGGTAATTACCCTTGGTCTATACTTTCAAAAAAGCTCGACCAGAGCATACCCCCCGCTCTCAGGGTACCGAGCTTCAGCTCAGTCATGATGCTGGGATGAATGTAGGCCTATATGTAGAGACCAGGGAGACAGACACACCGGCCAGCTGCCCTGATGGGTCCGTGGTAGATCATTAATGCGGGTTGTATCCTACAACGCTCGTGGCCTCCGAGTAGGACATACTGCTGCTGATAGATCAAGACGTTTGGTGGTGGACACATTGCTGGACGAGAGTGACATTGTCTGCCTTCAAGAAACCTGGATGGCCAAGCAAGATCTGGACAAATTGAACTCCCTACACAAGAACTTTCATGGTGCTGGAGAGTCCACTACCGATCTCAGCATGAGAATGGTTTGTGGGAGGATAGCTGGTGGTGTAGCTATACTGTGGAACATAAAATATGACCCAACGGTAAAGGTGGTGTGGCTTAACGTTGACTGGGCTATTGGGTTGGAGTTTAATCACAATGAAAATAAATGTACTATTGTAAATGTGTACACACCATATGAATCCTATGACCATGAGGATGAATTTCAGAACAGGTTAGCTTTTATTCAGTCCTTCATAGAGGACAATAGTTCATGTTGTGTCTATGTCATGGGTGATTTTAATGCTGACATGTCAGATAAGCGTTTATTCGCACAACATCTGCAGCAGTTCTGTAATGAAACTAAATTAATTATATCAAGCGTTATTGCCTGATACAAGTTTTACCTATATAAGTGAAACGTGGCACACAACTTCCTGGCTAGACCATATTGTAACCACAGCCGATGCTCATGACTCACTGGAAAGTATAGAGATGTGTTATGGGCTGGCCACCACTGATCACATACCAGTTGCTATGCTGCTAAATGTTGAGATTGTACCCTTGTTGCTGGCCCCCCAAGAAAACTGGACTGGTCAAAATTGACCAAAGAGGTTCGGCACAGATATTCTCTATTAACTGACAGCTTACATAGTGATGTTGCATTTTCTAGGGATGCCCTAATGTGCACGGATATGAACTGCAAGGATAAACATCATGCTGAAAAGCTCTGTGCCATGTATGATGATATTGTCAAATGTCTTTATGCTTCCAGTGAACCTTTTATTAATCACAAGAGTAAGGTCCCTAACGCACGGCCTGTCTGGAATGAGTTTGTGTCTGAGCAACATGCTGCTGCTAGAGAAGCCTTTAGAGTCTGGTCAGAGGCAGGCAGACCCAGACAGGGAGTGCTGCTTGATAACAAAAACCTCACAAATGCTAGATTTAAATATGCACTCGTTTCATTAAGAGAAATGAAAACACAATGAGAGTAGACTCGCTGGCCAGAAAGATGCAGAATAACAATCTTACTGACTTCTGGAAGGAGGTCAAGATCATAAATAATAACAGAACTCCCCTCCCTTCTGATATCAAAGGGGTTAGTTGTCCAGAGAAGATTGCTGATCTATGGCATGAGCACTACAGTAAACTATTTAATTGTGTTCAAAGTAACACAGTGAGAATTGATAATCAATATAAAGGTATCTCTGCAGACTTGATAGTTAGATCAGTAGATATTTATGATGCCATCCACATGCTAGACAACAACAAAGCTTGTGGTATGGATTCCATTTCTGCAGAGCATCTAAAAAATGCCAGTTATAGACTCAGTCCATTTCTAGCCATGTGTCTCACTGGAATTATGGTTCATGGTGTTCTACCGAACTCTATTATGTCAGTACTGTTAGTGCCTGTTGTTAAAGATAAGGCTGGTAAACTGAACAGCATAGACAACTGTAGCGCCTCTCTAGTTTGGTGGATTTGTAATGAGAGGTGGCTAACCTGAGTTCGTTAGTAATTGTTACTAACTTAAACCAATTTAACATATGAAAAAAACAATACAACCAACTGTTAAACAAAAACAGGAAAGATTTACTTCAGACAAAAAATCAGTTCTTCAGTTATTGGTTCAACATTTACATGACATCGTAATGCACATGGACACACAATACAAACTAGCCGGCAATGCTAACTACACGAATACCTTAATTCAGTACAGTTCTACGGTGCAGGCCTGAGTGTAGCTCGTGTGCGTTGTAGCCGTAAACAAAATGGCTGTTTCGCCAGGATGGCACAAAATAACAAGGAGCTGGTACCTCGGATCAGCAGTGCGGTAGCACACGCACTGCGGCAGAAGGGCGGCAGCAGGTGAAGGAGAGACCGACCAAATACTCTCGTGGATTTACGAGACGAACCAACTCAGGAAGAAGACTGAGGACGACGACAATCCCGACCTCCACCGGCTCCAACCTGGCACTCGCTGTCGCTAGTCTGGCGGCAAAGCCCGTGCTTAATCCAAAACCGCCAACAGCCAAACTCCTCTTTCTGGGTTATTGTTGTTGGTTGAGATATTCACCCAACAATATAAACATAACACCACTAATGATAATATAAAATCTTCACTCTTGGTATTTTACCGTACGCTACAATTTTCTTCTCCCTCCAACTCCTCCGCTCGCTCTGTCTTTTTCTACTCCAACCTCATCTACCCCAACTTCCCGTGTTACCCTGCCCTTTGACCTCAAACCGGATTGGCTTAACATCATAATCAAAATTAAAGCAACAACATAGATTCACAAAACATTCATCTTACTCTCTTCATATTTGTAACCGGTACATTTTAACATGCGTTTTTTAAACAACAGATATACATTTCCAAATGCTGTATTCAGTAAAACATGAACAATATGCATTTCTCATCAAATCAAAATCATACTCTCAAACCTTAAAGTCTATTTATTAAACTATGAACTTAAGTATTATGTATTCAAACTTTTATATTTATGTAATAGGATTGTTTCAACAGAAATGTTTACCACCCGGGCTACACAACTATCGACCCATTGCATTGGCCAGTATCTTGTCTAAAGTGTTTGAGAGAATTATTTGATTGAAATTGGAAATGTATATTCTGACTGCAGAAAATCAGTTTGGTTTTAAAAGAAAACATGGTACTGATCTCTGTATCTATGCTCTGAAGGAGATTGTCTCAGGTACACAAGTCTTAATTCATCTGTATTTTTATGCTTTATTGATGCTTACAAAGCTTTCGATCGAATTTGTCATGAAAAACTGTTTATGAAGCTAATAGCGAGAGGTTTCCCTAAACCTCTTGTGAGGATTTTGGTGTTCTGGTATGCAAATCAAACTTTTCATGTTAAATGGGACAATGTTGTATCAGCTGCTTTCCATGTTGGTAACGGAGTTCGACAAGGAGGAATTTGATTTCCCTTTTTGTTTAATATGGATATGGACGACTTATCAAGCCAGCTGAATAAGACAAATACAGGCTGTCTTGTTGGTGAATCTATTGTCAATCATCTGATGTACGCAGATTATCTGGTTCCACTCAGCCTGTTGCAACAGATGCTATGGGTGTGCTCTCAGTATGGCTTAGATCATGATATAAAATATAATGCAAAGAAAAGCCACATAATGATAGTCAGAAGTAATCAGGACAGGAAATTAACCTTCCCTACCTTTTATTTATCTGGCAGTCCCCTTGGTGTTTGTGAGGAAATAAAATATCTGCCATGTCATTTCTGATGATTGGACAGATGACAACGATATGTATCAACAGCGCTGTCAAATATATTCTCAGGCCAGTATGTTATTAAGGACGTTTTCTATGTGCTCAGATTCAGTTAAATGTTCCCTGTTTAGAACCTACATAACACCATTGTACACTGCTCATTTGTGGTCTATGTACAGGTAAAGGAGTATACAGATACTGAAAGTAGCCTACAATGATGCTTTTAGATTGCTACTTAATGTGCCAAGGTGGCATAGTGCTAGTCAGTTGTTTGTGTCTAAGCACGTACCAACCTGTAAGGCAATCCTGAGACAACTGATGTATGGTTTCAATGATGCTTTTAGATTGCTACTTAATGTGCCTAGGTGGCATAGTGCTGGTCAGTTGTTTCTGTCTAAGCACGTACCAACCTGTAAGGCACTCCTGAGACAACTGATGTATGGTTTCATGTGTCGACTGGACAAGTCTGAGAACTGAATAGTAGAGGCCCTGGTCAACCCTCTAAAGAGCTGCTATCGATTACTTGGAACTTAAGACTACATTGGCACAAAAGTCTTCATACTTTTTATGCACTGTATTATCTATGTTTTATGTTTTCGTTTTACTCTCTTTTTTATAGCTCTATGTCTGTTATTTTATGTGGAACTTGGCGTCTGAAATAAAGATTTATATATATATAAATACATATATATATATCAATGTTTCAGGATTTGTATAACTTTTTACCATTGCATACAAAATCGGAAATGCAATACTAAAAAGATCAGCTTTTGTTAAGAGATCCAAGATTACAAGATCCACAAGGCCTTGGCTAGAAACCAAGGAATGAGTGGGGGCTTGGTCAGCCCACACTCTCCTGAAATGTTGCGTGTGCGTCTTGCCAAGCCCGCGCGTGTGTAAGTTAAGGCTGAGTGTGTGAGGATGTGGAGCACGCGCGGGCAGGAGGAGGGGAGACATTCATTGGAAATTTGGCTAGAAATTAGCCAAGCAAGCATGTTTCAAATATTCACCAAAAATCGACCTTTGATCTTACAGTCAACTTTTTCACAGATTTGTGTTATAAACATTCTCAAGAGTCTTCATATGAACTTGTGATTGAATCAGAGTATCAGTTTTTGACTGGCTGATGTGTAAAGCATTATTTTAGCGTTAGCGATAAGTTCAATTTGCTTTATATCAATCATTTTTGGAGATATGAAGTTGCCTTTGCACACGGTAACATGTTGTAGTGTCTTCCATCGATATACCAAGTTTCGTGTTGATATCTCAAAGATTTGCTGAGACAGGACTTCACATCCTGTTTGGCGGCTTTTCTGATGAATTTGATTGGCTGTACCGGACAAACGGTTGTGAGGATCAAAATTCTTTTCGATAACTTTTGTGACGCTTGGTCTGAAGATCATCTCTGGTAACTTTGAAGAAGATATGACAAAAATTGTAGGAGGAGTAGGCTTTCAAAGGTTTTTGATAAAACCGGAAGTAGCGGAAAATCTATATAACCGGAAATTGACGCCATGGGGTGCGTTGAACTCGGCTTGAACCAGGGAATCCAATGGTACCTCATTTTTGAAAATGGGTCATACGGTTCAAAAGTTGCGTGTGTAAACACAAGTCCAACTTTGACCCATTGGTGGCGCTGGAGTGGTCTAATGGGAGACATGAAACTTGGTGTAGGTATAGAATCAACTGTCCTTAATGAGTGTGCCAAATTTCACAAAAAGTTGTCGAAGTGTTCTAGGGGCTGCCATTGACTTCCATGGAACAAGAATAATAATAATAAATATAACTGCAAGCAGTAATGGCGGATTCCTCCAAACATTGCGAACCATTGAAAAATGTATATTCTTGACAAATTGGAACTGTATAGAAAAATCTATGCTGCAGAATTACCAATGGGATACCAAATCTGAAATATAATACCATCAAGATCCACAAGGGCCTTTATTTCAACCCAAGGAGTGAAGGGAGGGGGCTTGGTTAGCCTATCCATTCCAGAAAGCCTTTGTGCTTTAGGGCGTGGAATGTAGCGCCACCTATGGGTAATGGTGGGACAGTTGTGGTGTGGTAATTACCCTTGGTCTATACTTTCAAAAAAGCTCGACCAGAGCATACCCCCCACTCTCAGGGTACCGAGCTTCAGCTCAGTCATGATGCTGGGATGAATGTAGGCCTATATGTAGAGACCAGGGAGACAGACACACCGGCCAGCTGCCCTGATGGGTCCGTGGTAGATCATTAATGCGGGTTGTATCCTACAACGCTCGTGGCCTCCGAGTAGGACATACTGCTGCTGATAGATCAAGACGTTTGGTGGTGGACACATTGCTGGACGAGAGTGACATTGTCTGCCTTCAAGAAACCTGGATGGCCAAGCAAGATCTGGACAAATTGAACTCCCTACACAAGATGTTTCATAGTGCTGGAGAGTCCACTACCAATCTCAGCATGAGAATGGTTTGTGGGAGGATAGCTGGTGGTGTAGCTATACTGTGGAACATAAAATATGACCCAACGGTAAAGGTGGTGTGGCTTAACGTTGACTGGGCTATTGGGTTGGAGTTTAATCACAATGAAAATAAATTTACTATTGTAAATGTGTACACACCATATGAATCCTATGACCATGAGGATGAATTTCAGAACAGGTTAGCTTTTATTCAGTCCTTCATAGAGGACAATAGTTCATGTTGTGTCTATGTCATGGGTGATTTTAATGCTGAAATGTCAGATAAGCGTTTATTCGCACAACATCTGCAGCAGTTCTGTAATGAAACTAAATTAATTATATCAAGCGTTATTGCCTGATACAAGTTTTACCTATATAAGTGAAACGTGGCACACAACTTCCTGGCTAGACCATATTGTAACCACAGCCGATGCTCATGACTCACTGGAAAGTATAGAGATGTGTTATGGGCTGGCCACCACTGATCACATACCAGTTGCTATGCTGCTAAATGTTGAGATTGTACCCTTGTTGCTGGCCCCCCAAGAAAACTGGACTGGTCAAAATTGACCAAAGAGGTTCGGCACAGATATTCTCTATTAACTGACAGCTTACATAGTGATGTTGCATTTTCTAGGGATGCCCTAATGTGCACGGATATGAACTGCAAGGATAAACATCATGCTGAAAAGCTCTGTGCCATGTATGATGATATTGTCAAATGTCTTTATGCTTCCAGTGAACCTTTTATTAATCACAAGAGTAAGGTCCCTAACGCACGGCCTGTCTGGAATGAGTTTGTGTCTGAGCAACATGCTGCTGCTAGAGAAGCCTTTAGAGTCTGGTCAGAGGCAGGCAGACCCAGACAGGGAGTGCTGCTTGATAACAAAAACCTCACAAATGCTAGATTTAAATATGCACTCGTTTCATTAAGAGAAATGAAAACACAATGAGAGTAGACTCGCTGGCCAGAAAGATGCAGAATAACAATCTTACTGACTTCTGGAAGGAGGTCAAGATCATAAATAATAACAGAACTCCCCTCCCTTCTGATATCAAAGGGGTTAGTTGTCCAGAGAAGATTGCTGATCTATGGCATGAGCACTACAGTAAACTATTTAATTGTGTTCAAAGTAACACAGTGAGAATTGATAATCAATATAAAGGTATCTCTGCAGACTTGATAGTTAGATCAGTAGATATTTATGATGCCATCCACATGCTAGACAACAACAAAGCTTGTGGTATGGATTCCATTTCTGCAGAGCATCTAAAAAATGCCAGTTATAGACTCAGTCCATTTCTAGCCATGTGTCTCACTGGAATTATGGTTCATGGTGTTCTACCGAACTCTATTATGTCAGTACTGTTAGTGCCTGTTGTTAAAGATAAGGCTGGTAAACTGAACAGCATAGACAACTGTAGCGCCTCTCTAGTTTGGTGGATTTGTAATGAGAGGTGGCTAACCTGAGTTCGTTAGTAATTGTTACTAACTTAAACCAATTTAACATATGAAAAAAACAATACAACCAACTGTTAAACAAAAACAGGAAAGATTTACTTCAGACAAAAAATCAGTTCTTCAGTTATTGGTTCAACATTTACATGACATCGTAATGCACATGGACACACAATACAAACTAGCCGGCAATGCTAACTACACGAATACCTTAATTCAGTACAGTTCTACGGTGCAGGCCTGAGTGTAGCTCGTGTGCGTTGTAGCCGTAAACAAAATGGCTGTTTCGCCAGGATGGCACAAAATAACAAGGAGCTGGTACCTCGGATCAGCAGTGCGGTAGCACACGCACTGCGGCAGAAGGGCGGCAGCAGGTGAAGGAGAGACCGACCAAATACTCTCGTGGATTTACGAGACGAACCAACTCAGGAAGAAGACTGAGGACGACGACAATCCCGACCTCCACCGGCTCCAACCTGGCACTCGCTGTCGCTAGTCTGGCGGCAAAGCCCGTGCTTAATCCAAAACCGCCAACAGCCAAACTCCTCTTTCTGGGTTATTGTTGTTGGTTGAGATATTCACCCAACAATATAAACATAACACCACTAATGATAATATAAAATCTTCACTCTTGGTATTTTACCGTACGCTACAATTTTCTTCTCCCTCCAACTCCTCCGCTCGCTCTGTCTTTTTCTACTCCAACCTCATCTACCCCAACTTCCCGTGTTACCCTGCCCTTTGACCTCAAACCGGATTGGCTTAACATCATAATCAAAATTAAAGCAACAACATAGATTCACAAAACATTCATCTTACTCTCTTCATATTTGTAACCGGTACATTTTAACATGCGTTTTTTAAACAACAGATATACATTTCCAAATGCTGTATTCAGTAAAACATGAACAATATGCATTTCTCATCAAATCAAAATCATACTCTCAAACCTTAAAGTCTATTTATTAAACTATGAACTTAAGTATTATGTATTCAAACTTTTATATTTATGTAATAGGATTGTTTCAACAGAAATGTTTACCACCCGGGCTACACAACTATCGACCCATTGCATTGGCCAGTATCTTGTCTAAAGTGTTTGAGAGAATTATTTGATTGAAATTGGAAATGTATATTCTGACTGCAGAAAATCAGTTTGGTTTTAAAAGAAAACATGGTACTGATCTCTGTATCTATGCTCTGAAGGAGATTGTCTCAGGTACACAAGTCTTAATTCATCTGTATTTTTATGCTTTATTGATGCTTACAAAGCTTTCGATCGAATTTGTCATGAAAAACTGTTTATGAAGCTAATAGCGAGAGGTTTCCCTAAACCTCTTGTGAGGATTTTGGTGTTCTGGTATGCAAATCAAACTTTTCATGTTAAATGGGACAATGTTGTATCAGCTGCTTTCCATGTTGGTAACGGAGTTCGACAAGGAGGAATTTGATTTCCCTTTTTGTTTAATATGGATATGGACGACTTATCAAGCCAGCTGAATAAGACAAATACAGGCTGTCTTGTTGGTGAATCTATTGTCAATCATCTGATGTACGCAGATTATCTGGTTCCACTCAGCCTGTTGCAACAGATGCTATGGGTGTGCTCTCAGTATGGCTTAGATCATGATATAAAATATAATGCAAAGAAAAGCCACATAATGATAGTCAGAAGTAATCAGGACAGGAAATTAACCTTCCCTACCTTTTATTTATCTGGCAGTCCCCTTGGTGTTTGTGAGGAAATAAAATATCTGCCATGTCATTTCTGATGATTGGACAGATGACAACGATATGTATCAACAGCGCTGTCAAATATATTCTCAGGCCAGTATGTTATTAAGGACGTTTTCTATGTGCTCAGATTCAGTTAAATGTTCCCTGTTTAGAACCTACATAACACCATTGTACACTGCTCATTTGTGGTCTATGTACAGGTAAAGGAGTATACAGATACTGAAAGTAGCCTACAATGATGCTTTTAGATTGCTACTTAATGTGCCAAGGTGGCATAGTGCTAGTCAGTTGTTTGTGTCTAAGCACGTACCAACCTGTAAGGCAATCCTGAGACAACTGATGTATGGTTTCAATGATGCTTTTAGATTGCTACTTAATGTGCCTAGGTGGCATAGTGCTGGTCAGTTGTTTCTGTCTAAGCACGTACCAACCTGTAAGGCACTCCTGAGACAACTGATGTATGGTTTCATGTGTCGACTGGACAAGTCTGAGAACTGAATAGTAGAGGCCCTGGTCAACCCTCTAAAGAGCTGCTATCGATTACTTGGAACTTAAGACTACATTGGCACAAAAGTCTTCATACTTTTTATGCACTGTATTATCTATGTTTTATGTTTTCGTTTTACTCTCTTTTTTATAGCTCTATGTCTGTTATTTTATGTGGAACTTGGCGTCTGAAATAAAGATTTATATATATATAAATACATATATATATATCAATGTTTCAGGATTTGTATAACTTTTTACCATTGCATACAAAATCGGAAATGCAATACTAAAAAGATCAGCTTTTGTTAAGAGATCCAAGATTACAAGATCCACAAGGCCTTGGCTAGAAACCAAGGAATGAGTGGGGGCTTGGTCAGCCCACACTCTCCTGAAATGTTGCGTGTGCGTCTTGCCAAGCCCGCGCGTGTGTAAGTTAAGGCTGAGTGTGTGAGGATGTGGAGCACGCGCGGGCAGGAGGAGGGGAGACATTCATTGGAAATTTGGCTAGAAATTAGCCAAGCAAGCATGTTTCAAATATTCACCAAAAATCGACCTTTGATCTTACAGTCAACTTTTTCACAGATTTGTGTTATAAACATTCTCAAGAGTCTTCATATGAACTTGTGATTGAATCAGAGTATCAGTTTTTGACTGGCTGATGTGTAAAGCATTATTTTAGCGTTAGCGATAAGTTCAATTTGCTTTATATCAATCATTTTTGGAGATATGAAGTTGCCTTTGCACACGGTAACATGTTGTAGTGTCTTCCATCGATATACCAAGTTTCGTGTTGATATCTCAAAGATTTGCTGAGACAGGACTTCACATCCTGTTTGGCGGCTTTTCTGATGAATTTGATTGGCTGTACCGGACAAACGGTTGTGAGGATCAAAATTCTTTTCGATAACTTTTGTGACGCTTGGTCTGAAGATCATCTCTGGTAACTTTGAAGAAGATATGACAAAAATTGTAGGAGGAGTAGGCTTTCAAAGGTTTTTGATAAAACCGGAAGTAGCGGAAAATCTATATAACCGGAAATTGACGCCATGGGGTGCGTTGAACTCGGCTTGAACCAGGGAATCCAATGGTACCTCATTTTTGAAAATGGGTCATACGGTTCAAAAGTTGCGTGTGTAAACACAAGTCCAACTTTGACCCATTGGTGGCGCTGGAGTGGTCTAATGGGAGACATGAAACTTGGTGTAGGTATAGAATCAACTGTCCTTAATGAGTGTGCCAAATTTCACAAAAAGTTGTCGAAGTGTTCTAGGGGCTGCCATTGACTTCCATGGAACAAGAATAATAATAATAATAAAACTAACAATAACAATAGGTTTCCTCCTGACGGAGGAATCCTAAATATAACTGCAAGCAGTAATGGCGGATTCCTCCAAACATTGCGAACCATTGAAAAATGTATATTCTTGACAAATTGGAACTGTATAGAAAAATCTATGCTGCAGAATTACCAATGGGATACCAAATCTGAAATATAATACCATCAAGATCCACAAGGGCCTTTATTTCAACTCAAGGAGTGAAGGGAGGGGGCTTGGTTAGCCTATCCATTCCAGAAAGCCTTTGTGCTTTAGGGCGTGGAATGTAGCGCCACATATGGGTAATGGTGGGACAGTTGTGGTTTGGTAATTACCCTTGGTCTATACTTTCAAAAAAGCTCGACCAGAGAATACCCCCCGCTCTCAGGGTACCGAGCTTCAGCTCAGTCATGATGCTGGGATGAATGTAGGCCTATATGTAGAGACCAGGGAGACAGACACACCGGCCAGCTGCCCTGATGGGTCCGTGGTAGATCATTAATGCGGGTTGTATCCTACAACGCTCGTGGCCTCCGAGTAGGACATACTGCTGCTGATAGATCAAGACGTTTGGTGGTGGACACATTGCTGGGCGAGAGTGACATTGTCTGCCTTCAAGAAACCTGGATGACCAAGCAAGATCTGGACAAATTGAACTCCCTACACAAGAACTTTCATGGTGCTGGAGAGTCCACTACCGATCTCAGCATGAGAATGGTTTGTGGGAGGATAGCTGGTGGTGTAGCTATACTGTGGAACATTAAATATGACCCAACGGTAAAGGTGGTGTGGCTTAACGTTGACTGGGCTATTGGGTTGGAGTTTAATCACAATGAAAATAAATGTACTATTGTAAATGTGTACACACCATATGAATCCTATGACCATGAGGATGAATTTCAGAACAGGTTAGCTTTTATTCAGTCCTTCATAGAGGACAATAGTTCATGTTGTGTCTATGTCATGGGTGATTTTAATGCTGACATGTCAGATAAGCGTTTTTTTTCGCACAACATCTGCAGCAGTTCTGTAATGAAACTAAATTAATGATATCAAGCGTTATTGCCTGATACAAGTTTTACCTATATAAGTGAAACGTGGCACACAACTTCCTGGCTAGACCATATTGTAACCACAGCCGATGCTCATGACTCACTGGAAAGTATAGAGATGTGTTATGGGCTGGCCACCACTGATCACATACCAGTTGCTATGCTGCTAAATGTTGAGAGTGTACCCTTGTTGCTGGCCCCCCAAGAAAACTGGACTGGTCAAAATTGACCAAAGAGGTTATGCACAGATATTCTCTATTAACTGACAGCTTACATAGTGATGTTGCATTTTCTAGGGATGCCCTAATGTGCACGGATATGAACTGCAAGGATAAACATCATGCTGAAAAGCTCTGTGCCATGTATGATGATATTGTCAAATGTCTTTATGCTTCCAGTGAACCTTTTATTAATCACAAGAGTAAGGTCCCTAACGCACGGCCTGTCTGGAATGAGTTTGTGTCTGAGCAACATGCTGCTGCTAGAGAAGCCTTTAGAGTCTGGTCAGAGGCAGGCAGACCCAGACAGGGAGTGCTGCTTGATAACAAAAACCTCACAAATGCTAGATTTAAATATGCACTCGTTTCATTAAGAGAAATGAAAACACAATGAGAGCAGACTCGCTGGCCAGAAAGATGCAGAATAACAATCTTACTGACTTCTGGAAGGAGGTCAAGATCATCAATAATAACAGAACTCCCCTCCCTTCTGATATCAAAGGGGTTAGTTGTCCAGAGAAGATTGCTGATCTATGGCATGAGCACTACAGTAAACTATTTAATTGTGTTAAAGGTAACACAGTGAGAATTGATAATGAATATAAAGGTATCTCTGCAGACTTGATAGTTAGATCAGTAGATATTTATGATGCCATCCACATGCTAGACAACAAGAAAGCTTGTGGTATGGATTGCATTTCTGCAGAGCATCTAAAAAATGCCAGTTATAGACTCAGTCCATTTCTAGCCATGTGTCTCACTGGAATTATGGTTCATGGTGTTCTACCGAACTCTATTATGTCAGTACTGTTAGTGCCTGTTGTTAAAGATAAGGCTGGTAAACTGAACAGCATAGACAACTATCGACCCATTGCATTGGCCAGTATCTTGTCTAAAGTGTTTGAGAGAATTATTTGATTGAAATTGGAAATGTATATTCTGACTGCAGAAAATCAGTTTGGTTTTAAAAGAAAACATGGTACTGATCTCTGTATCTATGCTCTGAAGGAGATTGTCTCAGGTACACAAGTCTTAATTCATCTGTATTTTTATGCTTTATTGATGCTTACAAAGCTTTCGATCGAATTTGTCATGAAAAACTGTTTATGAAGCTAATAGTGAGAGGTGTCCCTAAACCTCTTGTGAGTATTTTGGTGTTCTGGTATGCCAATCAAACTTTTCATGTTAAATGGGACAATGTTGTATCAGCTCCTTTCCATGTTGGTAACGGAGTTCGACAAGGAGGAATTTGACTTCCCTTTTTGTTTAATATGGATATGGACGACTTATCAAGCCAGCTGAATAAGACAAATACAGGCTGTCTTGTTGGTGAATCTATTGTCAATCATCTGATGTACGCAAATGATCTGGTTCCACTCAGCCTGTTGCAACAGATGCTATGGGTGTGCTCTCAGTATGGCTTAGATCATGATATAAAATATAATGCAAAGAAAAGCCACATAATGATAGTCAGAAGTAATCAGGACAGGAAATTAACCTTCCCTACCTTTTATTTATCTGGCAGTCCCCTTGGTGTTTGTGAGGAAATAAAATATCTGGGCCATGTCATTTCTGATGATTGGACAGATGACAACGATATGTATCAACAGCGCTGTCAAATATATTCTCAGGCCAGTATGTTATTAAGGACATTTTCTATGTGCTCAGATTCAGTTAAATGTTCCCTGTTTAGAACCTACATAACACCATTGCACACTGCTCATTTGTGGTCTATGTACAGGAAAAGGAGTATACAGATACTGAAAGTAGCCTACAATGATGCTTTTAGATTGCTACTTAATGTGCCAAGGTGGCATAGTGCTAGTCAGTTGTTTGTGTCTAAGCACGTACCAACCTGTAAGGCAATCCTGAGACAACTGATGTATGGTTTCAATGATGCTTTTAGATTGCTACTTAATGTGCCTAGGTGGCATAGTGCTGGTCAGTTGTTTCTGTCTAAGCACGTACCAACCTGTAAGGCACTCCTGAGACAACTGATGTATGGTTTCATGTGTCGACTGGACAAGTCTGAGAACTGAATAGTAGAGGCCCTGGTCAACCCTCTAAAGAGCTGCTATCGATTACTTGGAACTTAAGACTACATTGGCACAAAAGTCTTCATACTTTTTATGCACTGTATTATCTATGTTTTATGTTTTCGTTTTACTCTCTTTTTTATAGCTCTATGTCTGTCATTTTATGTGGAACTTGGCGTCTGAAATAAAGATTTATATATATATAAATACATATATATATATATCAATGTTTCAGGATTTGTATAACTTTTTACCATTGCATACAAAATCGGAAATGCAATACTAAAAAGATCAGCTTTTGTTAAGAGATCCAAGATTACAAGATCCACAAGGCCTTGGCTAGAAACCAAGGAATGAGTGGGGGCTTGGTCAGCCCACACTCTCCTGAAATGTTGCGTGTGCGTCTTGCCAAGCCCGCGCGTGTGTAAGTTAAGGCTGAGTGTGTGAGGATGTGGAGCACGCGCGGGCAGGAGGAGGGGAGACATTCATTGGAAATTTGGCTAGAAATTAGCCAAGCAAGCATGTTTCAAATATTCACCAAAAATCGACCTTTGATCTTACAGTCAACTTTTTCACAGATTTGTGTTATAAACATTCTCAAGAGTCTTCATATGAACTTGTGATTGAATCAGAGTATCAGTTTTTGACTGGCTGATGTGTAAAGCATTATTTTAGCGTTAGCGATAAGTTCAATTTGCTTTATATCAATCATTTTTGGAGATATGAAGTTGCCTTTGCACACGGTAACATGTTGTAGTGTCTTCCATCGATATACCAAGTTTCGTGTTGATATCTCAAAGATTTGCTGAGACATGACTTCACATCCTGTTTGGCGGCTTTCCTGATGAATTTGATTGGCTGTACCGGACAAACGGTTGTGAGGATCAAAATTCTTTTCGATAACTTTTGTGACGCTTGGTCTGAAGATCATCTCTGGTAACTTTGAAGAAGATATGACAAAAATTGTAGGAGGAGTAGGCTTTCAAAGGTTTTTGATAAAACCGGAAATAGCGGAAAATCTATATAACCGGAAATTGACGCCATGGGGTGCGTTGAACTCGGCTTGATCCAGGGAATCCAATGGTACCTCATTTTTGAAAATGGGTCATACGGTTCAAAAGTTGCGTGTGTAAACACAAGTCCAACTTTGACCCGTTGGTGGCGCTGGAGTGGTCTAATGGGAGACATGAAACTTGGTGTAGGTATAGAATCAACTGTCTTTAATGAGTGTGCCAAATTTCACAAAAAGTTGTCGAAGGGTTCTAGGGGCTGCCATTGACTTCCATGGAACAAGAATAATAATAATAATAAAACTAACAATAACAATAGGTTTCCTCCTGACGGAGGAATCCTAATAATAAAACTAACAATAACAATAGGTTTCCTCCTGACGGAGGAATCCTAAATATAACTGCAAGCAGTAATGGCGGATTCCTCCAAACATTGCGAACCATTGAAAAATGTATATTCTTGACAAATTGGAACTGTATAGAAAAATCTATGCTGCAGAATTACCAATGGGATACCAAATCTGAAATATAATACCATCAAGATCCACAAGGGCCTTTATTTCAACCCAAGGAGTGAAGGGAGGGGGCTTGGTTAGCCTATCCATTCCAGAAAGCCTTTGTGCTTTAGGGCGTGGAATGTAGCGCCACCTATGGGTAATGGTGGGACAGTTGTGGTTTGGTAATTACCCTTGGTCTATACTTTCAAAAAAGCTCGACCAGAGCATACCCCCCGCTCTCAGGGTACCGAGCTTCAGCTCAGTCATGATGCTGGGATGAATGTAGGCCTATATGTAGAGACCAGGGAGACAGACACACCGGCCAGCTGCCCTGATGGGTCCGTGGTAGATCATTAATGCGGGTTGTATCCTACAACGCTCGTGGCCTCCGAGTAGGACATACTGCTGCTGATAGATCAAGACGTTTGGTGGTGGACACATTGCTGGGCGAGAGTGACATTGTCTCTCTTCAAGAAACCTGGATGGCCAAGCAAGATCTGGACAAATTGAACTCCCTACACAAGAACTTTCATGGTGCTGGAGAGTCCACTACCGATCTCAGCATGAGAATGGTTTGTGGGAGGATAGCTGGTGGTGTAGCTATACTGTGGAACATAAAATATGACCCAACGGTAAAGGTGGTGTGGCTTAACGTTGACTGGGCTATTGGGTTGGAGTTTAATCACAATGAAAATAAATTTACTATTGTAAATGTGTACACACCATATGAATCCTATGACCATGAGGATGAATTTCAGAACAGGTTAGCTTTTATTCAGTCCTTCATAGAGGACAATAGTTCATGTTGTGTCTATGTCATGGGTGATTTTAATGCTGACATGTCAGATAAGTGTTTATTCGCACAACATCTGCAGCAGTTCTGTAATGAAACTAAATTAATTATATCAAGCGTTATTGCCTGATACAAGTTTTACCTATATAAGTGAAACGTGGCACACAACTTCCTGGCTAAACCATATTGTAACCACAGCCGATGCTCATGACTCACTGGAAAGTATAGAGATGTGTTATGGGCTGGCCACCACTGATCACATACCAGTTGCTATGCTGCTAAATGTTGAGAGTGTACCCTTGTTGCTGGCCCCCCAAGAAAACTGGACTGGTCAAAATTGACCAAAGAGGTTATGCACAGATATTCTCTATTAACTGACAGCTTACATAGTGATGTTGCATTTTCTAGGGATGCCCTAATGTGCACGGATATGAACTGCAAGGATAATCATCATGCTGAAAAGCTCTGTGCCATGTATGATGATATTGTCAAATGTCTTTATGCTTTCAGTGAACCTTTTATTAATCACAAGAGTAAGGTCCCTAACGCACGGCCTGTCTGGAATGAGTTTGTGTCTGAGCAACATGCTGCTGCTAAAGAAGCCTTTAGAGTCTGGTCAGAGGCAGGCAGACCCAGACAGGGAGTGCTGCTTGATAACAAAAACCTCACAAATGCTAGATTTAAATATGCACTCGTTTCATTAAGAGAAATGAAAACACAATGAGAGCAGACTCGCTGGCCAGAAAGATGCAAAATAACAATCTTACTGACTTCTGGAAGGAGGTCAAGATCATAAGTAATAACAGAACTTCCCTCCCTTCTGATATCCAAGGGGTTAGTTGTCCAGAGAAGATTGCTGATCTATGGCATGAGCACTTCAGTCAACTATTTAATTGTGTTAAAAGTAACACAGTGAGAATTGATAATGAATATAAAGGTATCTCTGCAGACTTGATAGTTAAATCAGTAGATATTTATGATGCCATCCACATGCTAGACAACAACAAAGCTTGTGGTATGGATTGCATTTCTGCAGAGCATCTAAAAAATGCCAGTTATAGACTCAGTCCATTTCTAGCCATGTGTCTCACTGGAATTATGGTTCATGGTGTTCTACCGAACTCTATTATGTCAGTACTGTTAGTGCCTGTTGTTAAAGATAAGGCTGGTAAACTGAACAGCATAGACAACTATCGACCCATTGCATTGGCCAGTATCTTGTCTAAAGTGTTTGAGAGAATTATTTGATTGAAATTGGAAATGTATATTCTGACTGCAGAAAATCAGTTTGGTTTTAAAAGAAAACATGGTACTGATCTCTGTATCTATGCTCTGAAGGAGATTGTCTCAGGTACACAAGTCTTAATTTATCTGTATTTTTATGCTTTATTGATGCTTACAAAGCTTTCGATCGAATTTGTCATGAAAAACTGTTTATGAAGCTAATAGCGAGAGGTGTCCCTAAACCTCTTGTGAGGATTTTGGTGTTCTGGTATGCCAATCAAACTTTTCATGTTAAATGGGACAATGTTGTATCAGCTCCTTTCCATGTTGGTAACGGAGTTCGACAAGGAGGAATTTGATTTCCCTTTTTGTTTAATATGGATTTGGACGACTTATCAAGTCAGCTGAATAAGACAAATACAGGCTGTCTTGTTGGTGAATCTATTGTCAATCATCTGATGTACGCAGATTATCTGGTTCCACTCAGCCTGTTGCAACAGATGCTATGGGTGTGCTCTCAGTATGGCTTAGATCATGATATAAAATATAATGCAAAGAAAAGCCACATAATGATAGTCAGAAGTAATCAGGACAGGAAATTAACCTTCCCTACCTTTTATTTATCTGGCAGTCCCCTTGGTGTTTGTGAGGAAATAAAATATCTGGGCCATGTCATTTCTGATGATTGGACAGATGACAACGATATGTATCAACAGCGCTGTCAAATATATTCTCAGGCCAGTATGTTATTAAGGACGTTTTCTATGTGCTCAGATTCAGTTAAATGTTCCCTGTTTAGAACCTACATAACACCATTGTACACTGCTCATTTGTGGTCTATGTACAGGAAAAGGAGTATACAGATACTGAAAGTAGCCTACAATGATGCTTTTAGATTGCTACTTAATGTGCCTAGGTGGCATAGTGCTCGTCAGTTGTTTCTGTCTAAGCACGTACCAACCTGTAAGGCACTCCTGAGACAACTGATGTATGGTTTCATGTGTCGACTGGACAAGTCTGAGAACTGAATAGTAGAGGCTCTGGTCAACCCTCTAAAGAGCTGCTATCGATTACTTGGAACTTAAGACTACATTGGCACAAAAGTCTTCATACTTTTTATGCACTGTATTATCTACGTTTTATGTTTTTGTTTTACTCCCTTTTTCATAGCTCTATGTCTGTTATTTTATGTGGAACTTGGCGTCTGAAATAAAGATTTATATATATATGAATACATATATATATATATATATATATATCAATGTTTCAGGATTTGTATAACTTTTTACCATTGCATACAAAATCGGTAATGCAAGGCCTTTGCTAGAGACTAAGGAATGAGTGGGGGCTTGGTCAGCCCACACTCTCCTGAAATGTTGCGTGTGCGTCTTGCCAAGCCCGCGCGTGTGTAAGTTAAGGCTGAGTGTGTGAGGATGTGGAGCACGCGCGGGCAGGAGGAGGAGAGAAATTTGGCTGGAAATTAGCCAAGCAAGCATGTTTCAAATATTCACCAAAAATCGACCTTTGATCTTACAGTCAACTTTTTCACAGATTTGTGTTATAAACATTCTCAGGAGTCTTCATATGAACTTGTGATTGAATCAGAGTATCAGTTTTTGACTGGCTGATGTGTAAAGCATTATTTTAGCGTTAGTGATAAGTTCAATTTGCTTTATATCAATCATTTTTGGAGATATGAAGTTGCCTTTGCACACGGTAACATGTTGTAGTGTCTTCCATCGATATACCAAGTTTCGTGTTGATATCTCAAAGATTTGCTGAGACATGACTTCACATCCTGTTTGGCGGCTTTTCTGATGAATTTGATTGGCTGTACCGGACAAACGGTTGTGAGGATCAAAATTCTTTTTGATAACTTTTGTGATGCTTGGTCTGAAGATCATCTCTGGTAACTTTGAAGAAGATATGACAAAAATTGTAGGAGGAGTAGGCTTTCAAAGGTTTTTGATAAAACCGGAAATAGCGGAAAATCTATATAACCGGAAATTGACGCCATGGGGTGCGTTGAACTCGGCTTGATCCAGGGAATCCAATGGTACCTCATTTTTGAAAATGGGTCATACGGTTCAAAAGTTGCGTGTGTAAACACAAGTCCAACTTTGACCCGTTGGTGGCGCTGGAGTGGTCTAATGGGACACATGAAACTTGGTGTAGGTATAGAATCAACTGTCCTTAATGAGTGTGCCAAATTTCACAAAAAGTTGTCGAAGGGTTCTAGGGGCTGCCATTGACTTCCATGGAACAAGAATAATAATAATAATAATAAATATAACTGCAAGCAGTAATGGCGGATTCCTCCAAACATTGCGAACCATTGAAAAATGTATATTCTTGACAAATTGGAACTGTATAGAAAAATCTATGCTGCAGAATTACCAATGGGATACCAAATCTGAAATATAATACCATCAAGATCCACAAGGGCCTTTATTTCAACCCAAGGAGTGAAGGGAGGGGGCTTGGTTAGCCTATCCATTCCAGAAAGCCTTTGTGCTTTAGGGCGTGGAATGTAGCGCCACCTATGGGTAATGGTGGGACAGTTGTGGTGTGGTAATTACCCTTGGTCTATACTTTCAAAAAAGCTCGACCAGAGCATACCCCCCACTCTCAGGGTACCGAGCTTCAGCTCAGTCATGATGCTGGGATGAATGTAGGCCTATATGTAGAGACCAGGGAGACAGACACACCGGCCAGCTGCCCTGATGGGTCCGTGGTAGATCATTAATGCGGGTTGTATCCTACAACGCTCGTGGCCTCCGAGTAGGACATACTGCTGCTGATAGATCAAGACGTTTGGTGGTGGACACATTGCTGGACGAGAGTGACATTGTCTGCCTTCAAGAAACCTGGATGGCCAAGCAAGATCTGGACAAATTGAACTCCCTACACAAGATGTTTCATAGTGCTGGAGAGTCCACTACCAATCTCAGCATGAGAATGGTTTGTGGGAGGATAGCTGGTGGTGTAGCTATACTGTGGAACATAAAATATGACCCAACGGTAAAGGTGGTGTGGCTTAACGTTGACTGGGCTATTGGGTTGGAGTTTAATCACAATGAAAATAAATTTACTATTGTAAATGTGTACACACCATATGAATCCTATGACCATGAGGATGAATTTCAGAACAGGTTAGCTTTTATTCAGTCCTTCATAGAGGACAATAGTTCATGTTGTGTCTATGTCATGGGTGATTTTAATGCTGAAATGTCAGATAAGCGTTTATTCGCACAACATCTGCAGCAGTTCTGTAATGAAACTAAATTAATTATATCAAGCGTTATTGCCTGATACAAGTTTTACCTATATAAGTGAAACGTGGCACACAACTTCCTGGCTAGACCATATTGTAACCACAGCCGATGCTCATGACTCACTGGAAAGTATAGAGATGTGTTATGGGCTGGCCACCACTGATCACATACCAGTTGCTATGCTGCTAAATGTTGAGATTGTACCCTTGTTGCTGGCCCCCCAAGAAAACTGGACTGGTCAAAATTGACCAAAGAGGTTCGGCACAGATATTCTCTATTAACTGACAGCTTACATAGTGATGTTGCATTTTCTAGGGATGCCCTAATGTGCACGGATATGAACTGCAAGGATAAACATCATGCTGAAAAGCTCTGTGCCATGTATGATGATATTGTCAAATGTCTTTATGCTTCCAGTGAACCTTTTATTAATCACAAGAGTAAGGTCCCTAACGCACGGCCTGTCTGGAATGAGTTTGTGTCTGAGCAACATGCTGCTGCTAGAGAAGCCTTTAGAGTCTGGTCAGAGGCAGGCAGACCCAGACAGGGAGTGCTGCTTGATAACAAAAACCTCACAAATGCTAGATTTAAATATGCACTCGTTTCATTAAGAGAAATGAAAACACAATGAGAGTAGACTCGCTGGCCAGAAAGATGCAGAATAACAATCTTACTGACTTCTGGAAGGAGGTCAAGATCATAAATAATAACAGAACTCCCCTCCCTTCTGATATCAAAGGGGTTAGTTGTCCAGAGAAGATTGCTGATCTATGGCATGAGCACTACAGTAAACTATTTAATTGTGTTCAAAGTAACACAGTGAGAATTGATAATCAATATAAAGGTATCTCTGCAGACTTGATAGTTAGATCAGTAGATATTTATGATGCCATCCACATGCTAGACAACAACAAAGCTTGTGGTATGGATTCCATTTCTGCAGAGCATCTAAAAAATGCCAGTTATAGACTCAGTCCATTTCTAGCCATGTGTCTCACTGGAATTATGGTTCATGGTGTTCTACCGAACTCTATTATGTCAGTACTGTTAGTGCCTGTTGTTAAAGATAAGGCTGGTAAACTGAACAGCATAGACAACTGTAGCGCCTCTCTAGTTTGGTGGATTTGTAATGAGAGGTGGCTAACCTGAGTTCGTTAGTAATTGTTACTAACTTAAACCAATTTAACATATGAAAAAAACAATACAACCAACTGTTAAACAAAAACAGGAAAGATTTACTTCAGACAAAAAATCAGTTCTTCAGTTATTGGTTCAACATTTACATGACATCGTAATGCACATGGACACACAATACAAACTAGCCGGCAATGCTAACTACACGAATACCTTAATTCAGTACAGTTCTACGGTGCAGGCCTGAGTGTAGCTCGTGTGCGTTGTAGCCGTAAACAAAATGGCTGTTTCGCCAGGATGGCACAAAATAACAAGGAGCTGGTACCTCGGATCAGCAGTGCGGTAGCACACGCACTGCGGCAGAAGGGCGGCAGCAGGTGAAGGAGAGACCGACCAAATACTCTCGTGGATTTACGAGACGAACCAACTCAGGAAGAAGACTGAGGACGACGACAATCCCGACCTCCACCGGCTCCAACCTGGCACTCGCTGTCGCTAGTCTGGCGGCAAAGCCCGTGCTTAATCCAAAACCGCCAACAGCCAAACTCCTCTTTCTGGGTTATTGTTGTTGGTTGAGATATTCACCCAACAATATAAACATAACACCACTAATGATAATATAAAATCTTCACTCTTGGTATTTTACCGTACGCTACAATTTTCTTCTCCCTCCAACTCCTCCGCTCGCTCTGTCTTTTTCTACTCCAACCTCATCTACCCCAACTTCCCGTGTTACCCTGCCCTTTGACCTCAAACCGGATTGGCTTAACATCATAATCAAAATTAAAGCAACAACATAGATTCACAAAACATTCATCTTACTCTCTTCATATTTGTAACCGGTACATTTTAACATGCGTTTTTTAAACAACAGATATACATTTCCAAATGCTGTATTCAGTAAAACATGAACAATATGCATTTCTCATCAAATCAAAATCATACTCTCAAACCTTAAAGTCTATTTATTAAACTATGAACTTAAGTATTATGTATTCAAACTTTTATATTTATGTAATAGGATTGTTTCAACAGAAATGTTTACCACCCGGGCTACACAACTATCGACCCATTGCATTGGCCAGTATCTTGTCTAAAGTGTTTGAGAGAATTATTTGATTGAAATTGGAAATGTATATTCTGACTGCAGAAAATCAGTTTGGTTTTAAAAGAAAACATGGTACTGATCTCTGTATCTATGCTCTGAAGGAGATTGTCTCAGGTACACAAGTCTTAATTCATCTGTATTTTTATGCTTTATTGATGCTTACAAAGCTTTCGATCGAATTTGTCATGAAAAACTGTTTATGAAGCTAATAGCGAGAGGTTTCCCTAAACCTCTTGTGAGGATTTTGGTGTTCTGGTATGCAAATCAAACTTTTCATGTTAAATGGGACAATGTTGTATCAGCTGCTTTCCATGTTGGTAACGGAGTTCGACAAGGAGGAATTTGATTTCCCTTTTTGTTTAATATGGATATGGACGACTTATCAAGCCAGCTGAATAAGACAAATACAGGCTGTCTTGTTGGTGAATCTATTGTCAATCATCTGATGTACGCAGATTATCTGGTTCCACTCAGCCTGTTGCAACAGATGCTATGGGTGTGCTCTCAGTATGGCTTAGATCATGATATAAAATATAATGCAAAGAAAAGCCACATAATGATAGTCAGAAGTAATCAGGACAGGAAATTAACCTTCCCTACCTTTTATTTATCTGGCAGTCCCCTTGGTGTTTGTGAGGAAATAAAATATCTGCCATGTCATTTCTGATGATTGGACAGATGACAACGATATGTATCAACAGCGCTGTCAAATATATTCTCAGGCCAGTATGTTATTAAGGACGTTTTCTATGTGCTCAGATTCAGTTAAATGTTCCCTGTTTAGAACCTACATAACACCATTGTACACTGCTCATTTGTGGTCTATGTACAGGTAAAGGAGTATACAGATACTGAAAGTAGCCTACAATGATGCTTTTAGATTGCTACTTAATGTGCCAAGGTGGCATAGTGCTAGTCAGTTGTTTGTGTCTAAGCACGTACCAACCTGTAAGGCAATCCTGAGACAACTGATGTATGGTTTCAATGATGCTTTTAGATTGCTACTTAATGTGCCTAGGTGGCATAGTGCTGGTCAGTTGTTTCTGTCTAAGCACGTACCAACCTGTAAGGCACTCCTGAGACAACTGATGTATGGTTTCATGTGTCGACTGGACAAGTCTGAGAACTGAATAGTAGAGGCCCTGGTCAACCCTCTAAAGAGCTGCTATCGATTACTTGGAACTTAAGACTACATTGGCACAAAAGTCTTCATACTTTTTATGCACTGTATTATCTATGTTTTATGTTTTCGTTTTACTCTCTTTTTTATAGCTCTATGTCTGTTATTTTATGTGGAACTTGGCGTCTGAAATAAAGATTTATATATATATAAATACATATATATATATCAATGTTTCAGGATTTGTATAACTTTTTACCATTGCATACAAAATCGGAAATGCAATACTAAAAAGATCAGCTTTTGTTAAGAGATCCAAGATTACAAGATCCACAAGGCCTTGGCTAGAAACCAAGGAATGAGTGGGGGCTTGGTCAGCCCACACTCTCCTGAAATGTTGCGTGTGCGTCTTGCCAAGCCCGCGCGTGTGTAAGTTAAGGCTGAGTGTGTGAGGATGTGGAGCACGCGCGGGCAGGAGGAGGGGAGACATTCATTGGAAATTTGGCTAGAAATTAGCCAAGCAAGCATGTTTCAAATATTCACCAAAAATCGACCTTTGATCTTACAGTCAACTTTTTCACAGATTTGTGTTATAAACATTCTCAAGAGTCTTCATATGAACTTGTGATTGAATCAGAGTATCAGTTTTTGACTGGCTGATGTGTAAAGCATTATTTTAGCGTTAGCGATAAGTTCAATTTGCTTTATATCAATCATTTTTGGAGATATGAAGTTGCCTTTGCACACGGTAACATGTTGTAGTGTCTTCCATCGATATACCAAGTTTCGTGTTGATATCTCAAAGATTTGCTGAGACAGGACTTCACATCCTGTTTGGCGGCTTTTCTGATGAATTTGATTGGCTGTACCGGACAAACGGTTGTGAGGATCAAAATTCTTTTCGATAACTTTTGTGACGCTTGGTCTGAAGATCATCTCTGGTAACTTTGAAGAAGATATGACAAAAATTGTAGGAGGAGTAGGCTTTCAAAGGTTTTTGATAAAACCGGAAGTAGCGGAAAATCTATATAACCGGAAATTGACGCCATGGGGTGCGTTGAACTCGGCTTGAACCAGGGAATCCAATGGTACCTCATTTTTGAAAATGGGTCATACGGTTCAAAAGTTGCGTGTGTAAACACAAGTCCAACTTTGACCCATTGGTGGCGCTGGAGTGGTCTAATGGGAGACATGAAACTTGGTGTAGGTATAGAATCAACTGTCCTTAATGAGTGTGCCAAATTTCACAAAAAGTTGTCGAAGTGTTCTAGGGGCTGCCATTGACTTCCATGGAACAAGAATAATAATAATAATAAAACTAACAATAACAATAGGTTTCCTCCTGACGGAGGAATCCTAAATATAACTGCAAGCAGTAATGGCGGATTCCTCCAAACATTGCGAACCATTGAAAAATGTATATTCTTGACAAATTGGAACTGTATAGAAAAATCTATGCTGCAGAATTACCAATGGGATACCAAATCTGAAATATAATACCATCAAGATCCACAAGGGCCTTTATTTCAACCCAAGGAGTGAAGGGAGGGGGCTTGGTTAGCCTATCCATTCCAGAAAGCCTTTGTGCTTTAGGGCGTGGAATGTAGCGCCACCTATGGGTAATGGTGGGACAGTTGTGGTGTGGTAATTACCCTTGGTCTATACTTTCAAAAAAGCTCGACCAGAGCATACCCCCCGCTCTCAGGGTACCGAGCTTCAGCTCAGTCATGATGCTGGGTTGAATGTAGGCCTATATGTAGAGACCAGGGAGACAGACACACCGGCCAGCTGCCCTGATGGGTCCGTGGTAGATCATTAATGCGGGTTGTATCCTACAACGCTCGTGGCCTCCGAGTAGGACATACTGCTGCTGATAGATCAAGACGTTTGGTGGTGGACACATTGCTGGACGAGAGTGACATTGTCTGCCTTCAAGAAACCTGGATGGCCAAGCAAGATCTGGACAAATTGAACTCCCTACACAAGAACTTTCATGGTGCTGGAGAGTCCACTACCGATCTCATCATGAGAATGGTTTGTGGGAGGATAGCTGGTGGTGTAGCTATACTGTGGAACATAAAATATGACCCAACGGTAAAGGTGGTGTGGCTTAACGTTGACTGGGCTATTGGGTTGGAGTTTAATCACAATGAAAATAAATGTACTATTGTAAATGAGTACACACCATATGAATCTTATGACCATGAGGATGAATTTCAGAACAGGTTAGCTTTTATTCAGTCCTTCATAGAGGACAATAGTTCATGTTGTGTCTATGTCATGGGTGATTTTAATGCTGACATGCCAGATAAGTGTTTATTCGCACAACATCTGCAGCAGTTCTGTAATGAAACTAAATTAATGATATCAAGCGTTATTGCCTGATACAAGTTTTACCTATATAAGTGAAACGTGGCACACAACTTCCTGGCTAGACCATATTGTAACCACAGCCGATGCTCATGACTCACTGGAAAGTATAGAGATGTGTTATGGGCTGGCCACCACTGATCACATACCAGTTGCTATGCTGCTAAATGTTGAGAGTGTACCCTTGTTGCTGGCCCCCCAAGAAAACTGGACTGGTCAAAATTGACCAAAGAGGTTATGCACAGATATTCTCTATTAACTGACAGCTTACATAGTGATGTTGCATTTTCTAGGGATGCCCTAATGTGCACGGATATGAACTGCAAGGATAAACATCATGCTGAAAAGCTCTTTGCCATGTATGATGATATTGTCAAATGTCTTTATGCTTCCAGTGAACCTTTTATTAATCACAAGAGTAAGGTCCCTAACGCACGGCCTGTCTGGTATGAGTTTGTGTCTGAGCAACATGCTGCTGCTAGAGAAGCCTTTAGAGTCTGGTCAGAGGCAGGCAGACCCAGACAGGGAGTGCTGCTTGATAACAAAAACCTCACAAATGCTAGATTTAAATATGCACTAGTTTCATTAAGAGAAATGAAAACACAATGAGAGCAGACTCGCTGGCCAGAAAGATGCAGAATAACAATCTTACTGACTTCTGGAAGGAGGTCAAGATCATAAATAATAACAGAACTCCCCTCCCTTCTGATATCAAAGGGGTTAGTTGTCCAGAGAAGATTGCTGATCTATGGCATGAGCACTACAGTAAACTGTTTAATTGTGTTCAAAGTAACACAGTGAGAATTGATAATGAATATAAAGGTATCTCTGCAGACTTGATAGTTAGATCAGTAGATATTTATGATGCCATCCACATGCTAGACAACAACAAAGCTTGTGGTATGGATTCCATTTCTGCAGAGCATCTAAAAAATGCCAGTTATACTCAGTCCATTTCTAGCCATGTGTCTCACTGGAATTATGGTTCATGGTGTTCTACCGAACTCTATTATGTCAGTACTGTTAGTGCCTGTTGTTAAAGATAAGGCTGGTAAACTGAACAGCATAGACAACTATCGACCCATTGCATTGGCCAGTATCTTGTCTAAAGTGTTTGAGAGAATTATTTGATTCAAATTGGAAATGTATATTCTGACTGCAGACAATCAGTTTGGTTTTAAAAGAAAACATGGTACTGATCTCTGTATCTATGCTCTGAAGGAGATTGTCTCAGGTACACAAGTCTTAATTCATCTGTATTTATATGCTTTATTGATGCTTACAAAGCTTTCGATCGAATTTGTCATGAAAAACTGTTTATGAAGCTAATAGCGAGAGGTGTCCCTAAACCTCTTGTGAGGATTTTGGTGTTCTGGTATGCCAATCAAACTTTTCATGTTAAATGGGACAATGTTGTATCAGCTCCTTTCCATGTTGGTAACGGAGTTCGACAAGGAGGAATTTGATTTCCCTTTTTGTTTAATATGGATATGGACGACTTATCAAGCCAGCTGAATAAGACAAATACAGGCTGTTTTGTTGGTGAATCTATTGTCAATCATCTGATGTACGCAGATGATCTGGTTCCACTCAGCCTGTTGCAACAGATGCTATGGGTGTGCTCTCAGTATGGCTTAGATCATGATATAAAATATAATGCAAAGAAAAGCCACATAATGATAGTCAGAAGTAATCAGGACTGGAAATTAACCTTCCCTACCTTTTATTTATCTGGCAGTCCCCTTGGTATTTGTGAGGAAATAAAATATCTGGACCATGTCATTTCTGATGATTGGACAGATGACAACGATATGTATCAACAGCGCTGTAAAATATATTCTCAGGCCAGTATGTTATTAAGGACATTTTCTATGTACTCAGATTCAGTTAAATGTTCCCTGTTTAGAACCTACATAACACCATTGTACACTGCTCATTTGTGGTCTATGTACAGGAAAAGGAGTATACAGATACTGAAAGTAGCCTACAATGATGCTTTTAGATTGCTACTTAATGTGCCAAGGTGGCATAGTGCTAGTCAGTTGTTTGTGTCTAAGCACGTACCAACCTGTAAGGCAATCCTGAGACAACTGATGTATGGTTTCAATGATGCTTTTAGATTGCTACTTAATGTGCCTAGGTGGCATAGTGCTGGTCAGTTGTTTCTGTCTAAGCATGTACCAACCTGTAAGGCACTCCTGAGACAACTGATGTATGGTTTCATGTGTCGACTGGACAAGTCTGAGAACTGAATAGTAGAGGCTCTGGTCAACCCTCTAAAGAGCTGCTATCGATTACTTGGAACTTAAGACTACATTGGCACAAAAGTCTTCATACTTTTTATGCACTGTATTATCTATGTTTGATGTTTTCGTTTTACTCTCTTTTTTATAGCTCTATGTCTGTTATTTTATGTGGAACTTGGCGTCTGAAATAAAGATTTATCTATATATAAATACATATATATATATATATATTAATGTTTCAGGATTTGCATAACTTTTTACCATTGCATACAAAATCGGAAATGCAATACCAAAAAGATCAGCTTTTGTTAAGAGATCCAAGATTACAAGATCCACAAGGCCTTTGCTAGAAACTAAGGAATGAGTGGGGGCTTTGTCAGCCCACACTCTCCTGAAATGTTGCGTGTGCGTCTTGCCAAGCCCGCGCGTGTGTAAGTTAAGGCTGAGTGTGTGAGGATGTGGAGCACGCGCGGGCAGGAGGAGGGGAGACATTCATTGGAAATTTGGCTAGAAATTAGCCAAGCAAGCATGTTTCAAATATTCACCAAAAATCGACCTTTGATCTTACAGTCAACTTTTTCACAGATTTGTGTTATAAACATTCTCAAGAGTCTTCATATGAACTTGTGATTGAATCAGAGTATCAGTTTTTGACTGGCTGATGTGTAAAGCATTATTTTAGCGTTAGCGATAAGTTCAATTTGCTTTAAATCAATCATTTTTGGAGATATGAAGTTGCCTTTGCACACGGTAACATGTTGTAGTGTCTTCCATCGATATACCAAGTTTCGTGTTGATATCTCAAAGATTTGCTGAGACATGACTTCACATCCTGTTTGGCGGCTTTTCTGATGAATTTGATTGGCTGTACCGGACAAACGGTTGTGAGGATCAAAATTCTTTTCGATAACTTTTGTGAGGCTTGGTCTGAAGATCATCTCTGGTAACTTTGAAGAAGATATGACAAAAATTGTAGGAGGAGTAGGCTTTCAAAGGATTTTGATAAAACCGGAAATAGCGGAAAATCTATATAACCGGAAATTGACGCCATGGGGTGCGTTGAACTCGGCTTGATCCAGGGAATCCAATGGTACCTCATTTTTGAAAATAGGTCACACGGTTCAAAAGTTGCGTGTGTAAACACAAGTCCAACTTTGACCCGTTGGTGGCGCTGGAGTGGTCTAATGGGAGACATGAAACTTGGTGTAGGTATAGAATCAACTGTCCTTAATGAGTGTGCCAAATTTCACAAAAAGTTGTCGAAGGGTTCTAGGGGCTGCCATTGACTTCCATGGAACAAGAATAATAATAATAATAAAACTAACAATAACAATAGGTTTCCTCCTGACGGAGGAATCCTAATAAAACTAACAATAACAATAGGTTTCCTCCTGACGGAGGAATCCTAATAATAATAATAAAACTAACAATAACAATAGGTTTCCTCCTGACGGAGGAATCCTAATAAAACTAACAATAACAATAGGTTTCCTCCTGACGGAGGAATCCTAATAAATATAACTGCAAGCAGTAATGGCGGATTCCTCCAAACATTGCGAACCATTGAAAAATGTATATTCTTGACAAATTGGAACTGTATAGAAAAATCTATGCTGCAGAATTACCAATGGGATACCAAATCTGAAATCTAATACCATCAAGATCCACAAGGGCCTTTATTTCAACCCAAGGAGTGAAGGGAGGGGGCTTGGTTAGCCTATCCATTCCAGAAAGCCTTTGTGCTTTAGGGCGTGGAATGTAGCGCCACCTATGGGTAATGGTGGGACAGTTGTGGTGTGGTAATTACCCTTGGTCTATACTTTCAAAAAAGCTCGACCAGAGCATACCCCCCGATCTCAGGGTACCGAGCTTCAGCTCAGTCATGATGCTGGGATGAATGTAGGCCTATATGTAGAGACCAGGGAGACAGACACACCGGCCAGCTGCCCTGATGGGTCCGTGGTAGATCATTAATGCGGGTTGTATCCTACAACGCTCGTGGCCTCCGAGTAGGACATACTGCTGCTGATAGATCAAGACGTTTGGTGGTGGACACATTGCTGGACGAGAGTGACATTGTCTGCCTTCAAGAAACCTGGATGGCCAAGCAAGATCTGGACAAATTGAACTCCCTACACAAGAACTTTCATGGTGCTGGAGAGTCCACTACCGATCTCAGCATGAGAATGGTTTGTGGGAGGATAGCTGGTGGTGTAGCTATACTGTGGAACATAAAATATGACCCAACGGTAAAGGTGGTGTGGCTTAACGTTGACTGGGCTATTGGGTTGGAGTTTAATCACAATGAAAATGAGTTGACTATTGTAAATGTGTACACACCATATGAATCCTCTGACCATGAGGATGAATTTCAGAACAGGTTAGCTTTTATTCAGTCCTTCATAGAGGACAATAGTTCATGTTGTGTCTATGTCATGGGTGATTTTAATGCTGACATGTCAGATAAGCGTTTATTCGCACAACATCTGCAGCAGTTCTGTAATGAAACTAAATTAATTATATCAAGCGTTATTGCCTGATACAAGTTTTACCTATATAAGTGAAACGTGGCACACAACTTCCTGGCTAGACCATATTGTAACCACAGCCGATGCTCATGACTCACTGGAAAGTATAGAGATGTGTTATGGGCTGGCCACCACTGATCACATACCAGTTGCTATGCTGCTAAATGTTGAGAGTGTACCCTTGTTGCTGGCCCCCCAAGAAAACTGGACTGGTCAAAATTGACCAAAGAGGTTATGCACAGATATTCTCTATTAACTGACAGCTTACATAGTGATGTTGCATTTTCTAGGGATGCCCTAATGTGCACGAATATGAACTGCAAGGATAAACATCATGCTGAAAAGCTCTGTGCCATGTATGATGATATTGTCAAATGTCTTTATGCTTCCAGTGAACCTTTTATTAATCACAAGAGTAAGGTCCCTAACGCACGGCCTGTCTGGAATGAGTTTGTGTCTGAGCAACATGCTGCTGCTAGAGAAGCCTTTAGAGTCTGGTCAGAGGCAGGCAGACCCAGACAGGGAGTGCTGCTTGATAACAAAAACCTCACAAATGCTAGATTTAAATATGCACTCGTTTCATTAAGAGAAATGAAAACACAATGAGAGCAGACTCGCTGGCCAGAAAGATGCAAAATAACAATCTTACTGACTTCTGGAAGGAGGTCAAGATCATAAATAATAACAGAACTCCCCTCCCTTCTGTTATCAAAGGGGTTAGTTGTCCAGAGAAGATTGCTGATATATGGCATGAGCACTACAGTAAACTATATAATTGTGTTCAAAGTAACACAGTGAGAATTGATAATCAATATAAAGGTATCTCTGCAGACTTGATAGTTAGACCAGTAGATATTTATGATGCCATCCACATGCTAGACAACAACAAAGCTTGTGGTATGGATTATATTTCTGCAGAGCATCTAAAAAATGCCAGTTATAGACTCAGTCCATTTCTAGCCATGTGTCTCACTGGAATTATGGTTCATGGTGTTCTACCGAACTCTATTATGTCAGTACTGTTAGTGCCTGTTGTTAAAGATAAGGCTGGTAAACTGAACAGCATAGACAACTGTAGCGCCTCTCTAGTTTGGTGGATTTGTAATGAGAGGTGGCTAACCTGAGTTCGTTAGTAATTGTTACTAACTTAAACCAATTTAACATATGAAAAAAACAATACAACCAACTGTTAAACAAAAACAGGAAAGATTTACTTCAGACAAAAAATCAGTTCTTCAGTTATTGGTTCAACATTTACATGACATCGTAATGCACATGGACACACAATACAAACTAGCCGGCAATGCTAACTACACGAATACCTTAATTCAGTACAGTTCTACGGTGCAGGCCTGAGTGTAGCTCGTGTGCGTTGTAGCCGTAAACAAAATGGCTGTTTCGCCAGGATGGCACAAAATAACAAGGAGCTGGTACCTCGGATCAGCAGTGCGGTAGCACACGCACTGCGGCAGAAGGGCGGCAGCAGGTGAAGGAGAGACCGACCAAATACTCTCGTGGATTTACGAGACGAACCAACTCAGGAAGAAGACTGAGGACGACGACAATCCCGACCTCCACCGGCTCCAACCTGGCACTCGCTGTCGCTAGTCTGGCGGCAAAGCCCGTGCTTTATCCAAAACCGCCAACAGCCAAACTCCTCTTTCTGGGTTATTGTTGTTGGTTGAGATATTCACCCAACAATATAAACATAACACCACTAATGATAATATAAAATCTTCACTCTTGGTATTTTACCGTACGCTACAATTTTCTTCTCCCTCCAACTCCTCCGCTCGCTCTGTCTTTTTCTACTCCAACCTCATCTACCCCAACTTCCCGTGTTACCCTGCCCTTTGACCTCAAACCGGATTGGCTTAACATCATAATCAAAATTAAAGCAACAACATAGATTCACAAAACATTCATCTTACTCTCTTCATATTTGTAACCGGTACATTTTAACATGCGTTTTTTAAACAACAGATATACATTTCCAAATGCTGTATTCAGTAAAACATGAACAATATGCATTTCTCATCAAATCAAAATCATACTCTCAAACCTTAAAGTCTATTTATTAAACTATGAACTTAAGTATTATGTATTCAAACTTTTATATTTATGTAATAGGATTGTTTCAACAGAAATGTTTACCACCCGGGCTACACAACTATCGACCCATTGCATTGGCCAGTATCTTGTCTAAAGTGTTTGAGAGAATTATTTGATTGAAATTGGAAATGTATATTCTGACTGCAGAAAATCAGTTTGGTTTTAAAAGAAAACATGGTACTGATCTCTGTATCTATGCTCTGAAGGAGATTGTCTCAGGTACACAAGTCTTAATTCATCTGTATTTTTATGCTTTATTGATGCTTACAAAGCTTTCGATCGAATTTGTCATGAAAAACTGTTTATGAAGCTAATAGCGAGAGGTTTCCCTAAACCTCTTGTGAGGATTTTGGTGTTCTGGTATGCAAATCAAACTTTTCATGTTAAATGGGACAATGTTGTATCAGCTGCTTTCCATGTTGGTAACGGAGTTCGACAAGGAGGAATTTGATTTCCCTTTTTGTTTAATATGGATATGGACGACTTATCAAGCCAGCTGAATAAGACAAATACAGGCTGTCTTGTTGGTGAATCTATTGTCAATCATCTGATGTACGCAGATTATCTGGTTCCACTCAGCCTGTTGCAACAGATGCTATGGGTGTGCTCTCAGTATGGCTTAGATCATGATATAAAATATAATGCAAAGAAAAGCCACATAATGATAGTCAGAAGTAATCAGGACAGGAAATTAACCTTCCCTACCTTTTATTTATCTGGCAGTCCCCTTGGTGTTTGTGAGGAAATAAAATATCTGCCATGTCATTTCTGATGATTGGACAGATGACAACGATATGTATCAACAGCGCTGTCAAATATATTCTCAGGCCAGTATGTTATTAAGGACGTTTTCTATGTGCTCAGATTCAGTTAAATGTTCCCTGTTTAGAACCTACATAACACCATTGTACACTGCTCATTTGTGGTCTATGTACAGGTAAAGGAGTATACAGATACTGAAAGTAGCCTACAATGATGCTTTTAGATTGCTACTTAATGTGCCAAGGTGGCATAGTGCTAGTCAGTTGTTTGTGTCTAAGCACGTACCAACCTGTAAGGCAATCCTGAGACAACTGATGTATGGTTTCAATGATGCTTTTAGATTGCTACTTAATGTGCCTAGGTGGCATAGTGCTGGTCAGTTGTTTCTGTCTAAGCACGTACCAACCTGTAAGGCACTCCTGAGACAACTGATGTATGGTTTCATGTGTCGACTGGACAAGTCTGAGAACTGAATAGTAGAGGCCCTGGTCAACCCTCTAAAGAGCTGCTATCGATTACTTGGAACTTAAGACTACATTGGCACAAAAGTCTTCATACTTTTTATGCACTGTATTATCTATGTTTTATGTTTTCGTTTTACTCTCTTTTTTATAGCTCTATGTCTGTTATTTTATGTGGAACTTGGCGTCTGAAATAAAGATTTATATATATATAAATACATATATATATATCAATGTTTCAGGATTTGTATAACTTTTTACCATTGCATACAAAATCGGAAATGCAATACTAAAAAGATCAGCTTTTGTTAAGAGATCCAAGATTACAAGATCCACAAGGCCTTGGCTAGAAACCAAGGAATGAGTGGGGGCTTGGTCAGCCCACACTCTCCTGAAATGTTGCGTGTGCGTCTTGCCAAGCCCGCGCGTGTGTAAGTTAAGGCTGAGTGTGTGAGGATGTGGAGCACGCGCGGGCAGGAGGAGGGGAGACATTCATTGGAAATTTGGCTAGAAATTAGCCAAGCAAGCATGTTTCAAATATTCACCAAAAATCGACCTTTGATCTTACAGTCAACTTTTTCACAGATTTGTGTTATAAACATTCTCAAGAGTCTTCATATGAACTTGTGATTGAATCAGAGTATCAGTTTTTGACTGGCTGATGTGTAAAGCATTATTTTAGCGTTAGCGATAAGTTCAATTTGCTTTATATCAATCATTTTTGGAGATATGAAGTTGCCTTTGCACACGGTAACATGTTGTAGTGTCTTCCATCGATATACCAAGTTTCGTGTTGATATCTCAAAGATTTGCTGAGACAGGACTTCACATCCTGTTTGGCGGCTTTTCTGATGAATTTGATTGGCTGTACCGGACAAACGGTTGTGAGGATCAAAATTCTTTTCGATAACTTTTGTGACGCTTGGTCTGAAGATCATCTCTGGTAACTTTGAAGAAGATATGACAAAAATTGTAGGAGGAGTAGGCTTTCAAAGGTTTTTGATAAAACCGGAAGTAGCGGAAAATCTATATAACCGGAAATTGACGCCATGGGGTGCGTTGAACTCGGCTTGAACCAGGGAATCCAATGGTACCTCATTTTTGAAAATGGGTCATACGGTTCAAAAGTTGCGTGTGTAAACACAAGTCCAACTTTGACCCATTGGTGGCGCTGGAGTGGTCTAATGGGAGACATGAAACTTGGTGTAGGTATAGAATCAACTGTCCTTAATGAGTGTGCCAAATTTCACAAAAAGTTGTCGAAGTGTTCTAGGGGCTGCCATTGACTTCCATGGAACAAGAATAATAATAAATATAACTGCAAGCAGTAATGGCGGATTCCTCCAAACATTGCGAACCATTGAAAAATGTATATTCTTGACAAATTGGAACTGTATAGAAAAATCTATGCTGCAGAATTACCAATGGGATACCAAATCTGAAATATAATACCATCAAGATCCACAAGGGCCTTTATTTCAACCCAAGGAGTGAAGGGAGGGGGCTTGGTTAGCCTATCCATTCCAGACAGCCTTTGTGCTTTAGGGGGCGTGGAATGTAGCGCCACCTATGGGTAATGGTGGGACAGTTGTGGTGTGGTAATTACCCTTCAGTCATGATGCTGGGATGAATGTTGGCCTATATGTAGAGACCAGGGAGACAGACACACCGGCCAGCTGCCCTGATGGGTCCGTGGTAGATCATTAATGCGGGTTGTATCCTACAACGCTCGTGGCCTCCGAGTAGGACATACTGCTGCTGATAGATCAAGACGTTTGGTGGTGGACACATTGCTGGACGAGAGTGACATTGTCTGCCTTCAAGAAACCTGGATGGCCAAGCAAGATCTGGACAAATTGAACTCCCTACACAAGAACTTTCATGGTGCTGGAGAGTCCACTACCGATCTCAGCATGAGAATGGTTTGTGGGAGGATAGCTGGTGGTGTAGCTATACTGTGGAACATAAAATATGACCCAACGGTAAAGGTGGTGTGGCTTAACGTTGACTGGGCTATTGGGTTGGAGTTTAATCACAATGAAAATAAATGTACTATTGTAAATGTGTACACACCATATGAATCCTATGACCATGAGGATGAATTTCAGAACAGGTTAGCTTTTATTCAGTCCTTCATAGAGGACAATAGTTCATGTTGTGTCTATGTCATGGGTGATTTTAATGCTGACATGTCAGATAAGTGTTTATTCGCACAACATCTGCAGCAGTTCTGTAATGAAACTAAATTAATTATATCAAGCGTTATTGCCTGATACAAGTTTTACCTATATAAGTGAAACGTGGCACACAACTTCCTGGCTAGACCATATTGTAACCACAGCCGATGCTCATGACTCACTGGAAAGTATAGAGATGTGTTATGGGCTGGCCACCACTGATCACATACCAGTTGCTATGCTGCTAAATGTTGAGAGTGTACCCTTGTTGCTGGCCCCCCAAGAAAACTGGACTGGTCAAAATTGACCAAAGAGGTTCGGCACAGATATTCTCTATTAACTAATTCTCGGATATGAACTGCAAGGATAAACATAATGCTGAAAAGCTCTGTGCCATGTATGATGATATTGTCAAATGTCTTTATGCTTCCAGTGAACCTTTTATTAATCACAAGAGTAAGGTCCCTAACGCACGGCCTGTCTGGAATGAGTTTGTGTCTGAGCAACATGCTGCTGCTAGAGAAGCCTTTAGAGTCTGGTCAGAGGCAGGCAGACCCAGACAGAGAGTGCTGCTTGATAACAAAAACCTCACAAATGCTAGATTTAAATATGCACTCGTTTCATTAAGAGAAATGAAAACACAATGAGAGCAGACTCGCTGGCCAGAAAGATGCAGAATAACAATCTTACTGACTTCTGGAAGGAGGTCAAGATCATAAATAATAACAGAACTCCCCTCCCTTCTGATATCAAAGGGGTTAGTTGTCCAGAGAAGATTGCTGATCTATGGCATGAGCACTACAGTAAACTATTTAATTGTGTTCAAAGTAACACAGTGAGAATTGATAATCAATATAAAGGTATCTCTGCAGACTTGATAGTTAGATCAGTAGATATTTATGATGCCATCCACATGCTAGACAACAACAAAGCTTGTGGTATGGATTCCATTTCTGCAGAGCATCTAAAAAATGCCAGTTATAGACTCAGTCCATTTCTAGCCATGTGTCTCACTGGAATTATGGTTCATGGTGTTCTACCGAACTCTATTATGTCAGTACTGTTAGTGCCTGTTGTTAAAGATAAGGCTGGTAAACTGAACAGCATAGACAACTGTAGCGCCTCTAGTTTGGTGGATTTGTAATGAGAGGTGGCTAACCTGAGTTCGTTAGTAATTGTTACTAACTTAAACCAATTTAACATATGAAAAAAACAATACAACCAACTGTTAAACAAAAACAGGAAAGATTTACTTCAGACAAAAAATCAGTTCTTCAGTTATTGGTTCAACATTTACATGACATCGTAATGCACATGGACACACAATACAAACTAGCCGGCAATGCTAACTACACGAATACCTTAATTCAGTACAGTTCTACGGTGCAGGCCTGAGTGTAGCTCGTGTGCGTTGTAGCCGTAAACAAAATGGCTGTTTCGCCAGGATGGCACAAAATAACAAGGAGCTGGTACCTCGGATCAGCAGTGCGGTAGCACACGCACTGCGGCAGAAGGGCGGCAGCAGGTGAAGGAGAGACCGACCAAATACTCTCGTGGATTTACGAGACGAACCAACTCAGGAAGAAGACTGAGGACGACGACAATCCCGACCTCCACCGGCTCCAACCTGGCACTCGCTGTCGCTAGTCTGGCGGCAAAGCCCGTGCTTAATCCAAAACCGCCAACAGCCAAACTCCTCTTTCTGGGTTATTGTTGTTGGTTGAGATATTCACCCAACAATATAAACATAACACCACTAATGATAATATAAAATCTTCACTCTTGGTATTTTACCGTACGCTACAATTTTCTTCTCCCTCCAACTCCTCCGCTCGCTCTGTCTTTTTCTACTCCAACCTCATCTACCCCAACTTCCCGTGTTACCCTGCCCTTTGACCTCAAACCGGATTGGCTTAACATCATAATCAAAATTAAAGCAACAACATAGATTCACAAAACATTCATCTTACTCTCTTCATATTTGTAACCGGTACATTTTAACATGCGTTTTTTAAACAACAGATATACATTTCCAAATGCTGTATTCAGTAAAACATGAACAATATGCATTTCTCATCAAATCAAAATCATACTCTCAAACCTTAAAGTCTATTTATTAAACTATGAACTTAAGTATTATGTATTCAAACTTTTATATTTATGTAATAGGATTGTTTCAACAGAAATGTTTACCACCCGGGCTACACAACTATCGACCCATTGCATTGGCCAGTATCTTGTCTAAAGTGTTTGAGAGAATTATTTGATTGAAATTGGAAATGTATATTCTGACTGCAGAAAATCAGTTTGGTTTTAAAAGAAAACATGGTACTGATCTCTGTATCTATGCTCTGAAGGAGATTGTCTCAGGTACACAAGTCTTAATTCATCTGTATTTTTATGCTTTATTGATGCTTACAAAGCTTTCGATCGAATTTGTCATGAAAAACTGTTTATGAAGCTAATAGCGAGAGGTTTCCCTAAACCTCTTGTGAGGATTTTGGTGTTCTGGTATGCCAATCAAACTTTTCATGTTAAATGGGACAATGTTGTATCAGCTGCTTTCCATGTTGGTAACGGAGTTCGACAAGGAGGAATTTGATTTCCCTTTTTGTTTAATATGGATATGGACGACTTATCAAGCCAGCTGAATAAGACAAATACAGGCTGTCTTGTTGGTGAATCTATTGTCAATCATCTGATGTACGCAGATTATCTGGTTCCACTCAGCCTGTTGCAACAGATGCTATGGGTGTGCTCTCAGTATGGCTTAGATCATGATATAAAATATAATGCAAAGAAAAGCCACATAATGATAGTCAGAAGTAATCAGGACAGGAAATTAACCTTCCCTACCTTTTATTTATCTGGCAGTCCCCTTGGTGTTTGTGAGGAAATAAAATATCTGCCATGTCATTTCTGATGATTGGACAGATGACAACGATATGTATCAACAGCGCTGTCAAATATATTCTCAGGCCAGTATGTTATTAAGGACGTTTTCTATGTGCTCAGATTCAGTTAAATGTTCCCTGTTTAGAACCTACATAACACCATTGTACACTGCTCATTTGTGGTCTATGTACAGGTAAAGGAGTATACAGATACTGAAAGTAGCCTACAATGATGCTTTTAGATTGCTACTTAATGTGCCAAGGTGGCATAGTGCTAGTCAGTTGTTTGTGTCTAAGCACGTACCAACCTGTAAGGCAATCCTGAGACAACTGATGTATGGTTTCAATGATGCTTTTAGATTGCTACTTAATGTGCCTAGGTGGCATAGTGCTGGTCAGTTGTTTCTGTCTAAGCACGTACCAACCTGTAAGGCACTCCTGAGACAACTGATGTATGGTTTCATGTGTCGACTGGACAAGTCTGAGAACTGAATAGTAGAGGCCCTGGTCAACCCTCTAAAGAGCTGCTATCGATTACTTGGAACTTAAGACTACATTGGCACAAAAGTCTTCATACTTTTTATGCACTGTATTATCTATGTTTTATGTTTTCGTTTTACTCTCTTTTTTATAGCTCTATGTCTGTTATTTTATGTGGAACTTGGCGTCTGAAATAAAGATTTATATATATATAAATACATATATATATATCAATGTTTCAGGATTTGTATAACTTTTTACCATTGCATACAAAATCGGAAATGCAATACTAAAAAGATCAGCTTTTGTTAAGAGATCCAAGATTACAAGATCCACAAGGCCTTGGCTAGAAACCAAGGAATGAGTGGGGGCTTGGTCAGCCCACACTCTCCTGAAATGTTGCGTGTGCGTCTTGCCAAGCCCGCGCGTGTGTAAGTTAAGGCTGAGTGTGTGAGGATGTGGAGCACGCGCGGGCAGGAGGAGGGGAGACATTCATTGGAAATTTGGCTAGAAATTAGCCAAGCAAGCATGTTTCAAATATTCACCAAAAATCGACCTTTGATCTTACAGTCAACTTTTTCACAGATTTGTGTTATAAACATTCTCAAGAGTCTTCATATGAACTTGTGATTGAATCAGAGTATCAGTTTTTGACTGGCTGATGTGTAAAGCATTATTTTAGCGTTAGCGATAAGTTCAATTTGCTTTATATCAATCATTTTTGGAGATATGAAGTTGCCTTTGCACACGGTAACATGTTGTAGTGTCTTCCATCGATATACCAAGTTTCGTGTTGATATCTCAAAGATTTGCTGAGACATGACTTCACATCCTGTTTGGCGGCTTTTCTGATGAATTTGATTGGCTGTACCGGACAAAGGGTTGTGAGGATCAAAATTCTTTTCGATAACTTTTGTGACGCTTGGTCTGAAGATCATCTCTGGTAACTTTGAAGAAGATATGACAAAAATTGTAGGAGGAGTAGGCTTTCAAAGGTTTTTGATAAAACCGGAAGTAGCGGAAAATCTATATAACCGGAAATTGACGCCATGGGGTGCGTTGAACTCGGCTTGAACCAGGGAATCCAATAGTACCTCATTTTTGAAAATGGGTCATACGGTTCAAAAGTTGCGTGTGTAAACACAAGTCCAACTTTGACCCGTTGGTGGCGCTGGAGTGGTCTAATGGGAGACATGAAACTTGGTGTAGGTATAGAATCAACTGTCCTTAATGAGTGTGCCAAATTTCACAAAAAGTTGTCGAAGTGTTCTAGGGGCTGCCATTGACTTCCATGGAACAAGAATAATAATAAATATAACTGCAAGCAGTAATGGCGGATTCCTCCAAACATTGCGAACCGTTGAAAAATGTATATTCTTGACAAATTGGAACTGTATAGAAAAATCTATACTGCAGAATTACCGATGGGATACCAAATCTGAAATATAATACCATCAAGATCCACAAGGGCCTTTATTTCAACCCAAGGAGTGAAGGGAGGGGGCTTGGTTAGCCTATCCATTCCAGAAAGCCTTTGTGCTTTAGGGCGTGGAATGTAGCGCCACCTATGGGTAATGGTGGGACAGTTGTGGTGTGGTAATTACCCTTGGTCTATACTTTCAAAAAAGCTCGACCAGAGCATACCCCCCCGCTCTCAGGGTACCGAGCTTCAGCTCAGTCATGATGCTCGGATGGATGTAGGCATATATGTAGAGACCAGGGAGACAGACACACCGGCCAGCTGCCCTGATGGGTCCGTGGTAGATCATTAATGCGGGTTGTATCCTACAACGCTCGTGGCCTCCGAGTAGGACATACTGCTGCTGATAGATCAAGACGTTTGGTGGTGGACGCATTGCTGGACGAGAGTGACATTGTCTGCCTTCAAGAAACCTGGATGGCCAAGCAAGATCTGGACAAATTGAACTCCCTACACAAGAACTTTCATGGTGCTGGAGAGTCCACTATCAATCTCAGCATGAGAATGGTTTGTGGGAGGATAGCTGGTGGTGTAGCTATACTGTGGAACATAAAATATGACCCAACGGTAAAGGTGGTGTGGCTTAACGTTGACTGGGCTATTGGGTTGGAGTTTAATCACAATGAAAATAAATTTACTATTGTAAATGTGTACACACCATATGAATCCTATGACCATGAGGATGAATTTCAGAACAGGTTAGCTTTTATTCAGTCCTTCATAGAGGACAATAGTTCATGTTGTGTCTATGTCATGGGTGATTTTAATGCTGACATGTCAGATAAGTGTTTATTCGCACAACATCTGCAGCAGTTCTGTAATGAAACTAAATTAATGATATCAAGCGTTATTGCCTGATACAAGTTTTACCTATATAAGTGAAACGTGGCACACAACTAACGCACGGCCTGTCTGGAATGAGTTTGTGTCTGAGCAACATGCTGCTGCTAGAGAAGCCTTTAGAGTCTGGTCAGAGGCAGGCAGACCCAGACAGGGAGTGCTGCTTGATAACAAAAACCTCACAAATGCTAGATTTAAATATGCACTCGTTTCATTAAGAGAAATGAAAACACAATGAGAGCAGACTCGCTGGCCAGAAAGATGCAGAATAACAATCTTACTGACTTCTGAAAGGAGGTCAAGATCATAAATAATAACAGAACTCCCCTCCCTTCTGATATCAAAGGGGTTAGTTGTCCAGAGAAGATTGCTGATCTATGGCATGAGCACTACAGTAAACTATTTAATTGTGTTAAAAGTAACACAGTGAGAATTGATAATGAATATAAAGGTATCTCTGCAGACTTAATAGTTAGATCAGTAGATATTTATGATGCCATCCACATGCTAGACAACAACAACGCTTGTGGTATGGATTGCATTTCTGCAGAGCATCTAAAAAATGCCAGTTATAGACTCAGTCCATTACTAGCCATGTGTCTCACTGGAATTATGGTTCATGGTGTTCTACCGAACTCAATCATGTCAGTACTGTTAGTGCCTGTTGTTAAAGATAAGGCTGGTAAACTGAACAGCATAGACAACTATCGACCCATTGCATTGGCCAGTATCTTGTCTAAAGTGTTTGAGAGAATTATTTGATTGAAATTGGAAATGTATATTCTGACTGCAGAAAATCAGTTTGGTTTTTTAAAAGAAAACATGGTACTGATCTCTGTATCTATGCTCTGAAGGAGATTGTCTCAGGTACACAAGTCTTAATTCATCTGTATTTTTATGCTTTATTGATGCTTACAAAGCTTTCGATCGAATTTGTCATGAAAAACTGTTTATGAAGCTAATAGCGAGAGGTGTCCCTAAACCTCTTGTGAGGATTTTGGTGTTCTGGTATGCCAATCAAACTTTTCATGTTAAATGGGACAATGTTGTATCAGCTCCTTTCCATGTTGGTAACGGAGTTCGACAAGGAGGAATTTGATTTCCCTTTTTGTTTAATATGGATATGGACGACTTATCAAGCCTGCTGAATAAGACAAATACAGGCTGTCTTGTTGGTGAATATATTGTCAATCATCTGATTTACGCAGATGATCTGGTTCCACTCAGCCTGTTGCAACAGATGCTATGGGTGTGCTCTCAGTATGGCTTAGATCATGATATCAAATATAATGCAAAGAAAAGCCACATAATGATAGTCAGAAGTAATCAGGACAGGAAATTAACCTTCCCTACCTTTTATTTATCTGGCAGTCCCCTTGGTGTTTGTGAGGAAATAAAATATCTGGGCCATGTCATTTCTGATGATTGGACAGATGACAACGATATGTATCAACGGCGCTGTAAAATATATTCTCAGGCCAGTATGTTATTAAAGACGTTTTCTATGTGCTCAGATTCAGTTAAATGTTCCCTGTTTAGAACCTACATAACACCATTGTACACTGCTCATTTGTGGTCTATGTACAGGAAAAGGAGTATACAGATACTGAAAGTAGCCTACAATGATGCTTTTAGATTGCTACTTAATGTGCCAAGGTGGCATAGTGCTAGTCAGTTGTTTGTGTCTAAGCACGTACCAACCTGTAAGGCAATCCTGAGACAACTGATGTATGGTTTCAATGATGCTTTTAGATTGCTACTTAATGTGCCTAGGTGGCATAGTGCTGGTCAGTTGTTTCTGTCTAAGCACGTACCAACCTGTAAGGCACTCCTGAGACAACTGATGTATGCTGAGGCTCTGGTCAACCCTCTAAAGAGCTGCTATCGATTACTTGGAACTTAAGACTACATTGGCACAAAAGTCTTCATACTTTTTATGCACTGTATTATCTGTGTTTTATGTTTTTGTTTTACTCTCTTTTTTATAGCTCTATGTCTGTTATTTTATGTGGAACTTGGCGTCTGAAATAAAGATTTATATATATATAAATACATATATATATATCAATGTTTCAGGATTTGTATAACCTTTTACCATTGCATACAAAATCGGAAATGCAATACCAAAAAGATCAGCTTTTGTTTAGAGATCCAAGATTACATGATCCGCAAGGCCTTTGCTAGAGACTAAGGAATGAGTGGGGGCTTGGTCAGCCCACACTCTCCTGAAATGTTGCGTGTGCGTCTTGCCAAGCCCGCGCGTGTGTAAGTTAGGCTGAGTGTGTGAGGATGTGGAGCACGCGCGGGCAGGAGGAGGGGAGACATTCATTGGAAATTTGGCTAGAAATTAGCCAAGCAAGCATGTTTCAAATATTCACCAAAAATCGACCTTTGATCTTACAGTCAACTTTTTCACAGATTTGTGTTATAAACATTTTCAAGAGTCTTCATATGAACTTGTGATTGAATCAGAGTATCAGTTTTTGACTGGCTGATGTGTAAAGCATTATTTTAGCGTTAGCGATAAGTTCAATTTGCTTTATATCAATCATTTTTGGAGATATGAAGTTGCCTTTGCACACGGTAACATGTTGTAGTGTCTTCCATCAATATACCAAGTTTCGTGTTGATATCTCAAAGATTTGCTGAGACATGACTTCACATCCTGTTTGGCGGCTTTTCTGATGAATTTGATTGGCTGTACCGGACAAACGGTTGTGAGGATCAAAATTCTTTTCGATAACTTTTGTGAGGCTTGGTCTGCAGATCATCTCTGGTAACTTTGAAGAAGATATGACAAAAATTGTAGGAGGAGTAGGCTTTCAAAGGTTTTTCATAAAACCGGAAATAGCGGAAAATCTATATAACCGGAAATTGACGCCATGGGGTGCGTTGAACTCGGCTTGATCCAGGGAATCCAATGGTGCCTCATTTTTGAAAATCGGTCATACGGTTCAAAAGTTGCGTGTGTAAACACAAGTCCAACTTTGACCCGTTGGTGGCGCTGGAGTGGTCTAATGGGAGACATGAAACTTGGTGTAGGTATAGAATCAACTGTCCTTAATGAGTGTGCAAAATTTCACAAAAAGTTGTCGAAGGGTTCTAGGGGCTGCCATTGACTTCCATGGAACAAGAATAATAATAATAATAAAACTAACAATAACAATAGGTTTCCTCCTGACGGAGGAATCCTAATAATAATAATAAAACTAACAATAACAATAGGTTTCCTCCTGACGGAGGAATCCTAATAAAACTAACAATAACAATAGGTTTCCTCCTGACGGAGGAATCCTAATAAAACTAACAATAACAATAGGTTTCCTCCTGACGGAGGAATCCTAATAAGAAAAGGTAGAATCACTTATGTGGCTTCGCCGCTTCGCGGCTTGGCCACCAAATATAGCTGCAAGCAGCGATGTGGTGGCCAAGCAGTCAAATGACCCATAAAACACTTTAGAAATCCTCAGAACAGGGTTCCGAGTGCATGCAGCAAGTTTGGTGTGAATCCATCAAAGATTTGCTGAGATACGACCCAACTTCCTGTTTGATGGCTTAATTGCACATTCTGATTGCCTGTACCGGGCAAAACGGTTGTGAAAATCAAACAATCATGTGATGGCCTTTGTGAGGCTTGGTCTGAAGATAATCTCTGCGAAATTTGGTGAAGATTGGACAACATGTGTAGGAGGAGTAGAGAAAAAACATTTTTCAATGAATTCAAAATGGCGGCCGCATCAATTCAGCTATTATCACAAATGATGATGGGTCACACACGGGACGTCCCAAGATATCATGAAACAACGGAATCACTTAATAAAGGCAAACAAATCAACAGTTATTGGCCAAAACACATTTTTGCTTCCTGCGGCCACGCCCAGTAATGACATGACACCAAATTCATTGGACAGCCTCAGAAGAGGGTTCCGAGTCATCACACCAGGTTTGGGGTTGATTTCTTAAAGAATAGCTGAGATATGATCCAACTTCCTGTTTGGTTGCTTTGTTGCCAACTTTGATTGGCTGTACCGGACAAACGTTTTTGAAAATCAAATATCCTTTGATAACTTCTGTGAGGGTTGGTCTGATGATGATGTGTGCCAATTCTGGGGAAGATTTGACAAAAATTGAGGGAGGAGAAGCAAAAAAACGTTTTTTCACAAAATTCAAAATGGCAGAAAATCTGTATAACCGGAAATTGACGCCATGGTGTGCGTTGAACTCGTCTCGATCCAGGGAATCCAACGGTACCTCATTTTTGAAAATCGGTCATACGGTTAAAAAGTTACGTATGTAAACACAAGTCCAACTTTGACCAAATGGTGGCGCTAGAGTGCTCCAATGGAAGACATGAAACTTGGTGAATATAAAGAAGGGATTGTGCTTAATGAGTGTGCCAAATTTCACAACTTTTTACCATACGGTTCTAGGGGCTGCCATAGACTCCAATGACAGAAGAAGTGTAATAATAATAATAATAAGAAAAGGTAGAATCACTTATGTGGCTTCGCCGCTTCGCGGCTTGGCCACCAATAATAATAAGAAAAGGTAGAATCACTTATGTGGCTTCGCCGCTTCGCGGCTTGGCCACCAAATATAACTGCAAGCAGTAATGGCGGATTCCTCCAAACATTGCGAACCATTGAAAAATGTATATTCTTGACAAATTGGAATTGTTTAGAAAAATCTATGCTGCAGAATTACCAATGGGATACCAAATCTGAAATATAATACCATCAAGATCCACAAGGGCCTTTATTTCAACCCAAGGAGTGAAGGGAGGGGGCTTGGTTAGCCTATCCATTCCAGAAAGCCTTTGTGCTTTAGGGCATGGAATGTAGCGCCACCTATGGGTAATGGTTGGACAGTTGTGGTGTGGTAATTACCCTTGGTCTATACTTTCAAAAAAGCTCAACCAGAGCATACCCCCCGCTCTCAGGGTACCGAGCTTCAGCTCAGTCATGATGCTGGGATGAATGTAGGCCTAAATGTAGAGACCAGGGAGACAGACACACCGGCCAGCTGCCCTGATGGGTCCGTGGTAGATCATTAATGCGGGTTGTATCCTACAACGTTCGTGGCCTCCGAGTAGGACATACTGCTGCTGATAGACCAAGACGTTTGGTGGTGGACACATTGCTGGACGAGAGTGACATTGTCTGCCTTCAAGAAACCTGGATGGCCAAGCAAGATCTGGACAAATTGAACTCCCTACACAAGAACTTTCATGGTGCTGGAGAGTCCACTACCGATCTCAGCATGAGAATGGTTTGTGGGAGGATAGCTGGTGGTGTAGCTATACTGTGGAACATAAAATATGACCCAACGGTAAAGGTGGTGTGGCTTAACGTTGACTGGGCTATTGGGTTGGAGTTTAATCACAATGAAAATAAATTTACTATTGTAAATGTGTACACACCATATGAATCCTATGACCATGAGGATGAATTTCAGAATAGGTTAGCTTTTATTCAGTCCTTCATAGAGGACAATAGTTCATGTTGTGTCTATGTCATTGGTGATTTTAATGCTGACATGTCAGATAAGCGTTTATTCGCACAACATCTGCAGCAGTTCTGTAATGAAACTAAATTAATTATATCAAGCGTTATTGCCTGATACAAGTTTTACCTATATAAGTGAAACGTGGCACACAACTTCCTGGCTAGACCATATTGTAACCACAGCCGATGCTCATGACTCACTGGAAAGTATAGAGATGTGTTATGGGCTGGCCACCACTGATCACGTACCAGTTGCTATGCTGCTAAATGTTGAGAGTGTACCCTTGTTGCTGGCCCCCCAAGAAAACTGGACTGGTCAAAATTGACCAAAGAGGTTATGCACAGATATTCTCTATTAACTGACAGCTTACATAGTGATGTTGCATTTTCTAGGGATGCCCTAATGTGCACGGATATGAACTGCAAGGATAAACATCATGCTGAAAAGCTCTGTGCCATGTATGATGATATTGTCAAATGTCTTTATGCTTCCAGTGAACCTTTTATTAATCACAAGAGTAAGGTCCCTAACGCACGGCCTGTCTGGAATGAGTTTGTGTCTGAGCAACATGCTGCTGCTAGAGAAGCCTTTAGAGTCTGGTCAGAGGCAGGCAGACCCAGACAGGGAGTGCTGCTTGATAACAAAAACCTCACAAATGCTAGATTTAAATATGCACTTGTTTCATTAAGAGAAATGAAAACACAATGAGAGCAGACTCGCTGGCCAGAAAGATGCAGAATAACAATCTTACTGACTTCTGGAAGGAGGTCCAAGATCATAAATAATAACAGAACTCCCCTCCCTTCTGATATCAAAGGGGTTAGTTGTCCAGAGAAGATTGCTGATCTATGGCATGAGCACTACAGTAAACTATTTAATTGTGTTAAAAGTAACACAGTGAGAATTGATAATGAATATAAAGGTATCTCTGCAGACTTGATAGTTAGATCAGTGGATATTTATGATGCCATCCACATGCTAGACAACAACAAAGCTTGTGGTATGGATTGCATTTCTGCAGAGCATCTAAAAAATGCCAGTTATAGACTCAGTCCATTTCTAGCCATGTGTCTCACTGGAATTATGGTTCATGGTGTTCTACCGAACTCTATTATGTCAGTACTGTTAGTGCCTGTTGTTAAAGATAAGGCTGGTAAACTGAACAGCATAGACAACTATCGACCCATTGCATTGGCCAGTATCTTGTCTAAAGTGTTTGAGAGAATTATTTGATTGAAATTGGAAATGTATATTCTGACTGCAGAAAATCAGTTTGGTTTTAAAAGAAAACATGGTACTGATCTCTGTATCTATGCTCTGAAGGAGATTGTCTCAGGTACACAAGTCTTAATTCATCTGTATTTTTATGCTTTATTGATGCTTACAAAGCTTTCGATCGAATTTGTCATGAAAAACTGTTTATGAAGCTAATAGCGAGAGGTGTCCCTAAACCTCTTGTGAGGATTTTGGTGTTCTGGTATGCCAATCAAACTTTTCATGTTAAATGGGACAATGTTGTATCAGCTGCTTTCCATGTTGGTAACGGAGTTCGACAAGGAAGAATTTGATTTCCCTTTTTGTTTAATATGGATATGGACGACTTATCAAGCCAGCTGAATAAGACAAATACAGGCTGTCTTGTTGGTGAATCTATTGTCAATCATCTGATGTACGCAGATTATCTGGTTCCACTCAGCCTGTTGCAACAGATGCTATGGGTGTGCTCTCAGTATGGCGTAGATCATGATATAAAATATAATGCAAAGAAAAGCCACATAATGATAGTCAGAAGTAATCAGGACAGGAAATTAACCTTCCCTACCTTTTATTTATCTGGCAGTCCCCTTGGTGTTTGTGAGGAAATAAAATATCTGCCATGTCATTTCTGATGATTGGACAGATGACAACGATATGTATCAACAGCGCTGTCAAATATATTCTCAGGCCAGTATGTTATTAAGGACGTTTTCTATGTGCTCAGATTCAGTTAAATGTTCCCTGTTTAGAACCTACATAACACCATTGTACACTGCTCATTTGTGGTCTATGTACAGGTAAAGGAGTATACAGATACTGAAAGTAGCCTACAATGATGCTTTTAGATTGCTACTTAATGTGCCAAGGTGGCATAGTGCTAGTCAGTTGTTTGTGTCTAAGCACGTACCAACCTGTAAGGCAATCCTGAGACAACTGATGTATGGTTTCAATGATGCTTTTAGATTGCTACTTAATGTGCCTAGGTGGCATAGTGCTGGTCAGTTGTTTCTGTCTAAGCACGTACCAACCTGTAAGGCACTCCTGAGACAACTGATGTATGGTTTCACGTGTCGACTGGACAAGTCTGAGAACTGAATAGTAGAGGCCCTGGTCAACCCTCTAAAGAGCTGCTATCGATTACTTGGAACTTAAGACTACATTGGCACAAAAGTCTTCATACTTTTTATGCACTGTATTATCTATGTTTTATGTTTTCGTTTTACTCTCTTTTTTATAGCTCTATGTCTGTTATTTTACGTGGAACTTGGCGTCTGAAATAAAGATTTATATATATGTAAATACATATATATATATCAATGTTTCAGGATTTGTATAACTTTTTACCATTGCATACAAAATCGGAAATGCAATACTAAAAAGATCAGCTTTTGTTAAGAGATCCAAGATTACAAGATCCACAAGGCCTTGGCTAGAAACCAAGGAATGAGTGGGGGCTTGGTCAGCCCACACTCTCCTGAAATGTTGCGTGTGCGTCTTGCCAAGCCCGCGCGTGTGTAAGTTAAGGCTGAGTGTGTGAGGATGTGGAGCACGCGCGGGCAGGAGGAGGGGAGACATTCATTGGAAATTTGGCTAGAAATTAGCCAAGCAAGCATGTTTCAAATATTCACCAAAAATCGACCTTTGATCTTACAGTCAACTTTTTCACAGATTTGTGTTATAAACATTCTCAAGAGTCTTCATATGAACTTGTGATTGAATCAGAGTATCAGTTTTTGACTGGCTGATGTGTAAAGCATTATTTTGAGACATGACTTCACATCCTGTTTGGCGGCTTTTCTGATGAATTTGATTGGCTGTACCGGACAAACGGTTGTGAGGATCAAAATTCTTTTCGATAACTTTTGTGACGCTTGGTCTGAAGATCATCTCTGGTAACTTTGAAGAAGATATGACAAAAATTGTAGGAGGAGTAGGCTTTCAAAGGTTTTTGATAAAACCGGAAGTAGCGGAAAATCTATATAACCGGAAATTGACGCCATGGGGTGCGTTGAACTCGGCTTGAACCAGGGAATCCAATGGTACCTCATTTTTGAAAATGGGTCATACGGTTCAAAAGTTGCGTGTGTAAACATAAGTCCAACTTTGACCCGTTGGTGGCGCTGGAGTGGTCTAATGGGAGACATGAAACTTGGTGTAGGTATAGAATCAACTGTCCTTAATGAGTGTGCCAAATTTCACAAAAAGTTGTCGAAGTGTTCTAGGGGCTGCCATTGACTTCCATGGAACAAGAATAATAATAAATATAACTGCAAGCAGTAATGGCGGATTCCTCCAAACATTGCGAACCATTGAAAAATGTATATTCTTGACAAATTGGAACTGTATAGAAAAATCTATGCTGCAGAATTACCAATGGGATACCAAATCTGAAATATAATACCATCAAGATCCACAAGGGCCTTTATTTCAACCCAAGGAGTGAAGGGAGGGGGCTTGGTTAGCCTATCCATTCCAGAAAGCCTTTGTGCTTTAGGGCGTGGAATGTAGCGCCACCTATGGGTAATGGTGGGACAGTTGTGGTGTGGTAATTACCCTTGGTCTATACTTTCAAAAAAGCTCGACCAGAGCATACCCCCCGCTCTCAGGGTACCGAGCTTCAGCTCAGTCATGATGCTGGGATGAATGTAGGCCTTTATGTAGAGACCAGGGAGACAGACACACCGGCCAGCTACCCTGATGGGTCCGTGGTAGATCATTAATGCGGGTTGTATCCTACAACGCTCGTGGCCTCCGAGTAGGACATACTGCTGCTGATAGATCAAGACGTTTGGTGGTGGACACATTGCTGGACGAGAGTGACATTGTCTGCCTTCAAGAAACCTGGATGGCCAAGCAAGATCTGGACAAATTGAACTCCCTACACAAGAACTTTCATGGTGCTGGAGAGTCCACTACCGATCTCAGCATGAGAATGGTTTGTGGGAGGATAGCTGGTGGTGTAGCTATACTGTGGAACATAAAATATGACCCAACGGTAAAGGTGGTGTGGCTTAACGTTGACTGGGCTATTGGGTTGGAGTTTAATCACAATGAAAATAAATGTACTATTGTAAATGTGTACACACCATATGAATCCTATGACCATGAGGATGAATTTCAGAACAGGTTAGCTTTTATTCAGTCCTTCATAGAGGACAATAGTTCATGTTGTGTCTATGTCATGGGTGATTTTAATGCTGACATGTCAGATAAGTGTTTATTCGCACAACATCTGCAGCAGTTCTGTAATGAAACTAAATTAATTATATCAAGCTTTATTGCCTGATACAAGTTTTACCTATATAAGTGAAACGTGGCACACAACTTCCTGGCTAGACCATATTGTAACCACAGCCGATTCTCATGACTCACTGGAAAGTATAGAGATGTGTTATGGGCTGGCCACCACTGATCACATACCAGTTGCTATGCTGCTAAATGTTGAGAGTGTACCCTTGTTGCTGGCCCCCCAAGAAAACTGGACTGGTCAAAATTGACCAAAGAGGTTCGGCACAGATATTCTCTATTAACTAATTCTCGGATATGAACTGCAAGGATAAACATAATGCTGAAAAGCTCTGTGCCATGTATGATGATATTGTCAAATGTCTTTATGCTTCCAGTGAACCTTTTATTAATCACAAGAGTAAGGTCCCTAACGCACGGCCTGTCTGGAATGAGTTTGTGTCTGAGCAACATGCTGCTGCTAGAGAAGCCTTTAGAGTCTGGTCAGAGGCAGGCAGACCCAGACAGAGAGTGCTGCTTGATAACAAAAACCTCACAAATGCTAGATTTAAATATGCACTCGTTTCATTAAGAGAAATGAAAACACAATGAGAGCAGACTCGCTGGCCAGAAAGATGCAGAATAACAATCTTACTGACTTCTGGAAGGAGGTCAAGATCATAAATAATAACAGAACTCCCCTCCCTTCTGATATCAAAGGGGTTAGTTGTCCAGAGAAGATTGCTGATCTATGGCATGAGCACTACAGTAAACTATTTAATTGTGTTCAAAGTAACACAGTGAGAATTGATAATCAATATAAAGGTATCTCTGCAGACTTGATAGTTAGATCAGTAGATATTTATGATGCCATCCACATGCTAGACAACAACAAAGCTTGTGGTATGGATTCCATTTCTGCAGAGCATCTAAAAAATGCCAGTTATAGACTCAGTCCATTTCTAGCCATGTGTCTCACTGGAATTATGGTTCATGGTGTTCTACCGAACTCTATTATGTCAGTACTGTTAGTGCCTAGTGCCTGTTGTTAAAGATAAGGCTGGTAAACTGAACAGCATAGACAACTGTAGCGCCTCTCTAGTTTGGTGGATTTGTAATGAGAGGTGGCTAACCTGAGTTCGTTAGTAATTGTTACTAACTTAAACCAATTTAACATATGAAAAAAACAATACAACCAACTGTTAAACAAAAACAGGAAAGATTTACTTCAGACAAAAAATCAGTTCTTCAGTTATTGGTTCAACATTTACATGACATCGTAATGCACATGGACACACAATACAAACTAGCCGGCAATGCTAACTACACGAATACCTTAATTCAGTACAGTTCTACGGTGCATGCCTGAGTGTAGCTCGTGTGCGTTGTAGCCGTAAACAAAATGGCTGTTTCGCCAGGATGGCACAAAATAACAAGGAGCTGGTACCTCGGATCAGCAGTGCGGTAGCACACGCACTGCGGCAGAAGGGCGGCAGCAGGTGAAGGAGAGACCGACCAAATACTCTCGTGGATTTACGAGACGAACCAACTCAGGAAGAAGACTGAGGACGACGACAATCCCGACCTCCACCGGCTCCAACCTGGCACTCGCTGTCGCTAGTCTGGCGGCAAAGCCCGTGCTTAATCCAAAACCGCCAACAGCCAAACTCCTCTTTCTGGGTTATTGTTGTTGGTTGAGATATTCACCCTACAATATAAACATAACACCACTAATGATAATATAAAATCTTCACTCTTGGTATTTTACCGTACGCTACAATTTTCTTCTCCCTCCAACTCCTCCGCTCGCTCTGTCTTTTTCTACTCCAACCTCATCTACCCCAACTTCCCGTGTTACCCTGCCCTTTGACCTCAAACCGGATTGGCTTAACATCATAATCAAAATTAAAGCAACAACATAGATTCACAAAACATTCATCTTACTCTCTTCATATTTGTAACCGGTACATTTTAACATGCGTTTTTTAAACAACAGATATACATTTCCAAATGCTGTATTCAGTAAAACATGAACAATATGCATTTCTCATCAAATCAAAATCATACTCTCAAACCTTAAAGTCTATTTATTAAACTATGAACTTAAGTATTATGTATTCAAACTTTTATATTTATGTAATAGGATTGTTTCAACAGAAATGTTTACCACCCGGGCTACACAACTATCGACCCATTGCATTGGCCAGTATCTTGTCTAAAGTGTTTGAGAGAATTATTTGATTGAAATTGGAAATGTATATTCTGACTGCAGAAAATCAGTTTGGTTTTAAAAGAAAACATGGTACTGATCTCTGTATCTATGCTCTGAAGGAGATTGTCTCAGGTACACAAGTCTTAATTCATCTGTATTTTTATGCTTTATTGATGCTTACAAAGCTTTCGATCGAATTTGTCATGAAAAACTGTTTATGAAGCTAATAGCGAGAGGTGTCCCTAAACCTCTTGTGAGGATTTTGGTGTTCTGGTATGCCAATCAAACTTTTCATGTTAAATGGGACAATGTTGTATCAGCTGCTTTCCATGTTGGTAACGGAGTTCGACAAGGAGGAATTTGATTTCCCTTTTTGTTTAATATGGATATGGACGACTTATCAAGCCAGCTGAATAAGACAAATACAGGCTGTCTTGTTGGTGAATCTATTGTCAATCATCTGATGTACGCAGATTATCTGGTTCCACTCAGCCTGTTGCAACAGATGCTATGGGTGTGCTCTCAGTATGGCTTAGATCATGATATAAAATATAATGCAAAGAAAAGCCACATAATGATAGTCAGAAGTAATCAGGACAGGAAATTAACCTTCCCTACCTTTTATTTATCTGGCAGTCCCCTTGGTGTTTGTGAGGAAATAAAATATCTGCCATGTCATTTCTGATGATTGGACAGATGACAACGATATGTATCAACAGCGCTGTCAAATATATTCTCAGGCCAGTATGTTATTAAGGACGTTTTCTATGTGCTCAGATTCAGTTAAATGTTCCCTGTTTAGAACCTACATAACACCATTGTACACTGCTCATTTGTGGTCTATGTACAGGTAAAGGAGTATACAGATACTGAAAGTAGCCTACAATGATGCTTTTAGATTGCTACTTAATGTGCCAAGGTGGCATAGTGCTAGTCAGTTGTTTGTGTCTAAGCACGTACCAACCTGTAAGGCAATCCTGAGACAACTGATGTATGGTTTCAATGATGCTTTTAGATTGCTACTTAATGTGCCTAGGTGGCATAGTGCTGGTCAGTTGTTTCTGTCTAAGCACGTACCAACCTGTAAGGCACTCCTGAGACAACTGATGTATGGTTTCATGTGTCGACTGGACAAGTCTGAGAACTGAATAGTAGAGGCCCTGGTCAACCCTCTAAAGAGCTGCTATCGATTACTTGGAACTTAAGACTACATTGGCACAAAAGTCTTCATACTTTTTATGCACTGTATTATCTATGTTTTATGTTTTCGTTTTACTCTCTTTTTTATAGCTCTATGTCTGTTATTTTATGTGGAACTTGGCGTCTGAAATAAAGATTTATATATATATAAATACATATATATATATCAATGTTTCAGGATTTGTATAACTTTTTACCATTGCATACAAAATCGGAAATGCAATACTAAAAAGATCAGCTTTTGTTAAGAGATCCAAGATTACAAGATCCACAAGGCCTTGGCTAGAAACCAAGGAATGAGTGGGGGCTTGGTCAGCCCACACTCTCCTGAAATGTTGCGTGTGCGTCTTGCCAAGCCCGCGCGTGTGTAAGTTAAGGCTGAGTGTGTGAGGATGTGGAGCACGCGCGGGCAGGAGGAGGGGAGACATTCATTGGAAATTTGGCTAGAAATTAGCCAAGCAAGCATGTTTCAAATATTCACCAAAAATCGACCTTTGATCTTACAGTCAACTTTTTCACAGATTTGTGTTATAAACATTCTCAAGAGTCTTCATATGAACTTGTGATTGAATCAGAGTATCAGTTTTTGACTGGCTGATGTGTAAAGCATTATTTTAGCGTTAGCGATAAGTTCAATTTGCTTTATATCAATCATTTTTGGAGATATGAAGTTGCCTTTGCACACGGTAACATGTTGTAGTGTCTTCCATCGATATACCAAGTTTCGTGTTGATATCTCAAAGATTTGCTGAGACATGACTTCACATCCTGTTTGGCGGCTTTTCTGATGAATTTGATTGGCTGTACCGGACAAACGGTTGTGAGGATCAAAATTCTTTTCGATAACTTTTGTGACGCTTGGTCTGAAGATCATCTCTGGTAACTTTGAAGAAGATATGACAAAAATTGTAGGAGGAGTAGGCTTTCAAAGGTTTTTGATAAAACCGGAAGTAGCGGAAAATCTATATAACCGGAAATTGACGCCATGGGGTGCGTTGAACTCGGCTTGAACCAGGGAATCCAATGGTACCTCATTTTTGAAAATGGGTCATACGGTTCAAAAGTTGCGTGTGTAAACACAAGTCCAACTTTGACCCATTGGTGGCGCTGGAGTGGTCTAATGGGAGACATGAAACTTGGTGTAGGTATAGAATCAACTGTCCTTAATGAGTGTGCCAAATTTCACAAAAAGTTGTCGAAGTGTTCTAGGGGCTGCCATTGACTTCCATGGAACAAGAATAATAATAATAAATATAACTGCAAGCAGTAATGGCGGATTCCTCCAAACATTGCGAACCATTGAAAAATGTATATTCTTGACAAATTGGAACTGTATAGAAAAATCTATGCTGCAGAATTACCAATGGGATACCAAATCTGAAATATAATACCACCAGGATCCACAAGGGCCTTTATTTCAACTCAAGGAGTGAAGGGAGGGGGCTTGGTTAGCCTATCCATTCCAGAAAGCCTTTGTGCTTTAGGGCGTGGAATGTAGCGCCACATATGGGTAATGGTGGGACAGTTGTGGTTTGGTAATTACCCTTGGTCTATACTTTCAAAAAAGCTCGACCAGAGAATACCCCCCGCTCTCAGGGTACCGAGCTTCAGCTCAGTCATGATGCTGGGATGAATGTAGGCCTATATGTAGAGACCAGGGAGACAGACACACCGGCCAGCTGCCCTGATGGGTCCGTGGTAGATCATTAATGCGGGTTGTATCCTACAACGCTCGTGGCCTCCGAGTAGGACATACTGCTGCTGATAGATCAAGACGTTTGGTGGTGGACACATTGCTGGACGAGAGTGACATTGTCTGCCTTCAAGAAACCTGGATGACCAAGCAAGATCTGGACAAATTGAACTCCCTACACAAGAACTTTCATGGTGCTGGAGAGTCCACTACCGATCTCAGCATGAGAATGGTTTGTGGGAGGATAGCTGGTGGTGTAGCTATACTGTGGAACATAAAATATGACCCAACGGTAAAGGTGGTGTGGCTTAACGTTGACTGGGCTATTGGGTTGGAGTTTAATCACAATGAAAATAAATGTACTATTGTAAATGTGTACACACCATATGAATCCTATGACCATGAGGATGAATTTCAGAACAGGTTAGCTTTTATTCAGTCCTTCATAGAGGACAATAGTTCATGTTGTGTCTATGTCATGGGTGATTTTAATGCTGACATGTCAGATAAGTGTTTATTCGCACAACATCTGCAGCAGTTCTGTAATGAAACTAAATTAATTATATCAAGCGTTATTGCCTGATACAAGTTTTACCTATATAAGTGAAACGTGGCACACAACTTCCTGGCTAGACCATATTGTAACCACAGCCGATTCTCATGACTCACTGGAAAGTATAGAGATGTGTTATGGGCTGGCCACCACTGATCACATACCAGTTGCTATGCTGCTAAATGTTGAGAGTGTACCCTTGTTGCTGGCCCCCCAAGAAAACTGGACTGGTCAAAATTGACCAAAGAGGTTCGGCACAGATATTCTCTATTAACTGACAGCTTACATAGTGATGTTGCATTTTCTAGGGATGCCCTAATGTGGATATGAACTGCAAGGATAAACATAATGCTGAAAAGCTCTGTGCCATGTATGATGATATTGTCAAATGTCTTTATGCTTCCAGTGAACCTTTTATTAATCACAAGAGTAAGGTCCCTAACGCACGGCCTGTCTGGAATGAGTTTGTGTCTGAGCAACATGCTGCTGCTAGAGAAGCCTTTAGAGTCTGGTCAGAGGCAGGCAGACCCAGACAGAGAGTGCTGCTTGATAACAAAAACCTCACAAATGCTAGATTTAAATATGCACTCGTTTCATTAAGAGAAATGAAAACACAATGAGAGCAGACTCGCTGGCCAGAAAGATGCAGAATAACAATCTTACTGACTTCTGGAAGGAGGTCAAGATCATAAATAATAACAGAACTCCCCTCCCTTCTGATATCAAAGGGGTTAGTTGTCCAGAGAAGATTGCTGATCTATGGCATGAGCACTACAGTAAACTATTTAATTGTGTTCAAAGTAACACAGTGAGAATTGATAATCAATATAAAGGTATCTCTGCAGACTTGATAGTTAGATCAGTAGATATTTATGATGCCATCCACATGCTAGACAACAACAAAGCTTGTGGTATGGATTCCATTTCTGCAGAGCATCTAAAAAATGCCAGTTATAGACTCAGTCCATTTCTAGCCATGTGTCTCACTGGAATTATGGTTCATGGTGTTCTACCGAACTCTATTATGTCAGTACTGTTAGTGCCTGTTGTTAAAGATAAGGCTGGTAAACTGAACAGCATAGACAACTGTAGCGCCTCTCTAGTTTGGTGGATTTGTAATGAGAGGTGGCTAACCTGAGTTCGTTAGTAATTGTTACTAACTTAAACCAATTTAACATATGAAAAAAACAATACAACCAACTGTTAAACAAAAACAGGAAAGATTTACTTCAGACAAAAAATCAGTTCTTCAGTTATTGGTTCAACATTTACATGACATCGTAATGCACATGGACACACAATACAAACTAGCCGGCAATGCTAACTACACGAATACCTTAATTCAGTACAGTTCTACGGTGCAGGCCTGAGTGTAGCTCGTGTGCGTTGTAGCCGTAAACAAAATGGCTGTTTCGCCAGGATGGCACAAAATAACAAGGAGCTGGTACCTCGGATCAGCAGTGCGGTAGCACACGCACTGCGGCAGAAGGGCGGCAGCAGGTGAAGGAGAGACCGACCAAATACTCTCGTGGATTTACGAGACGAACCAACTCAGGAAGAAGACTGAGGACGACGACAATCCCGACCTCCACCGGCTCCAACCTGGCACTCGCTGTCGCTAGTCTGGCGGCAAAGCCCGTGCTTAATCCAAAACCGCCAACAGCCAAACTCCTCTTTCTGGGTTATTGTTGTTGGTTGAGATATTCACCCAACAATATAAACATAACACCACTAATGATAATATAAAATCTTCACTCTTGGTATTTTACCGTACGCTACAATTTTCTTCTCCCTCCAACTCCTCCGCTCGCTCTGTCTTTTTCTACTCCAACCTCATCTACCCCAACTTCCCGTGTTACCCTGCCCTTTGACCTCAAACCGGATTGGCTTAACATCATAATCAAAATTAAAGCAACAACATAGATTCACAAAACATTCATCTTACTCTCTTCATATTTGTAACCGGTACATTTTAACATGCGTTTTTTAAACAACAGATATACATTTCCAAATGCTGTATTCAGTAAAACATGAACAATATGCATTTCTCATCAAATCAAAATCATACTCTCAAACCTTAAAGTCTATTTATTAAACTATGAACTTAAGTATTATGTATTCAAACTTTTATATTTATGTAATAGGATTGTTTCAACAGAAATGTTTACCACCCGGGCTACACAACTATCGACCCATTGCATTGGCCAGTATCTTGTCTAAAGTGTTTGAGAGAATTATTTGATTGAAATTGGAAATGTATATTCTGACTGCAGAAAATCAGTTTGGTTTTAAAAGAAAACATGGTACTGATCTCTGTATCTATGCTCTGAAGGAGATTGTCTCAGGTACACAAGTCTTAATTCATCTGTATTTTTATGCTTTATTGATGCTTACAAAGCTTTCGATCGAATTTGTCATGAAAAACTGTTTATGAAGCTAATAGCGAGAGGTTTCCCTAAACCTCTTGTGAGGATTTTGGTGTTCTGGTATGCCAATCAAACTTTTCATGTTAAATGGGACAATGTTGTATCAGCTGCTTTCCATGTTGGTAACGGAGTTCGACAAGGAGGAATTTGATTTCCCTTTTTGTTTAATATGGATATGGACGACTTATCAAGCCAGCTGAATAAGACAAATACAGGCTGTCTTGTTGGTGAATCTATTGTCAATCATCTGATGTACGCAGATTATCTGGTTCCACTCAGCCTGTTGCAACAGATGCTATGGGTGTGCTCTCAGTATGGCTTAGATCATGATATAAAATATAATGCAAAGAAAAGCCACATAATGATAGTCAGAAGTAATCAGGACAGGAAATTAACCTTCCCTACCTTTTATTTATCTGGCAGTCCCCTTGGTGTTTGTGAGGAAATAAAATATCTGCCATGTCATTTCTGATGATTGGACAGATGACAACGATATGTATCAACAGCGCTGTCAAATATATTCTCAGGCCAGTATGTTATTAAGGACGTTTTCTATGTGCTCAGATTCAGTTAAATGTTCCCTGTTTAGAACCTACATAACACCATTGTACACTGCTCATTTGTGGTCTATGTACAGGTAAAGGAGTATACAGATACTGAAAGTAGCCTACAATGATGCTTTTAGATTGCTACTTAATGTGCCAAGGTGGCATAGTGCTAGTCAGTTGTTTGTGTCTAAGCACGTACCAACCTGTAAGGCAATCCTGAGACAACTGATGTATGGTTTCAATGATGCTTTTAGATTGCTACTTAATGTGCCTAGGTGGCATAGTGCTGGTCAGTTGTTTCTGTCTAAGCACGTACCAACCTGTAAGGCACTCCTGAGACAACTGATGTATGGTTTCATGTGTCGACTGGACAAGTCTGAGAACTGAATAGTAGAGGCCCTGGTCAACCCTCTAAAGAGCTGCTATCGATTACTTGGAACTTAAGACTACATTGGCACAAAAGTCTTCATACTTTTTATGCACTGTATTATCTATGTTTTATGTTTTCGTTTTACTCTCTTTTTTATAGCTCTATGTCTGTTATTTTATGTGGAACTTGGCGTCTGAAATAAAGATTTATATATATATAAATACATATATATATATCAATGTTTCAGGATTTGTATAACTTTTTACCATTGCATACAAAATCGGAAATGCAATACTAAAAAGATCAGCTTTTGTTAAGAGATCCAAGATTACAAGATCCACAAGGCCTTGGCTAGAAACCAAGGAATGAGTGGGGGCTTGGTCAGCCCACACTCTCCTGAAATGTTGCGTGTGCGTCTTGCCAAGCCCGCGCGTGTGTAAGTTAAGGCTGAGTGTGTGAGGATGTGGAGCACGCGCGGGCAGGAGGAGGGGAGACATTCATTGGAAATTTGGCTAGAAATTAGCCAAGCAAGCATGTTTCAAATATTCACCAAAAATCGACCTTTGATCTTACAGTCAACTTTTTCACAGATTTGTGTTATAAACATTCTCAAGAGTCTTCATATGAACTTGTGATTGAATCAGAGTATCAGTTTTTGACTGGCTGATGTGTAAAGCATTATTTTAGCGTTAGCGATAAGTTCAATTTGCTTTATATCAATCATTTTTGGAGATATGAAGTTGCCTTTGCACACGGTAACATGTTGTAGTGTCTTCCATCGATATACCAAGTTTCGTGTTGATATCTCAAAGATTTGCTGAGACATGACTTCACATCCTGTTTGGCGGCTTTTCTGATGAATTTGATTGGCTGTACCGGACAAACGGTTGTGAGGATCAAAATTCTTTTCGATAACTTTTGTGACGCTTGGTCTGAAGATCATCTCTGGTAACTTTGAAGAAGATATGACAAAAATTGTAGGAGGAGTAGGCTTTCAAAGGTTTTTGATAAAACCGGAAGTAGCGGAAAATCTATATAACCGGAAATTGACGCCATGGGGTGCGTTGAACTCGGCTTGAACCAGGGAATCCAATGGTACCTCATTTTTGAAAATGGGTCATACGGTTCAAAAGTTGCGTGTGTAAACACAAGTCCAACTTTGACCCGTTGGTGGCGCTGGAGTGGTCTAATGGGAGACATGAAACTTGGTGTAGGTATAGAATCAACTGTCCTTAATGAGTGTGCCAAATTTCACAAAAAGTTGTCGAAGTGTTCTAGGGGCTGCCATTGACTTCCATGGAACAAGAATAATAATAATAATAAATATAACTGCAAGCAGTAATGGCGGATTCCTCCAAACATTGCGAACCATTGAAAAATGTATATTCTTGACAAATTGGAACTGTATAGAAAAATCTATGCTGCAGAATTACCAATGGGATACCAAATCTGAAATATAATACCACCAGGATCCACAAGGGCCTTTATTTCAACTCAAGGAGTGAAGGGAGGGGGCTTGGTTAGCCTATCCATTCCAGAAAGCCTTTGTGCTTTAGGGCGTGGAATGTAGCGCCACATATGGGTAATGGTGGGACAGTTGTGGTTTGGTAATTACCCTTGGTCTATACTTTCAAAAAAGCTCGACCAGAGAATACCCCCCGCTCTCAGGGTACCGAGCTTCAGCTCAGTCATGATGCTGGGATGAATGTAGGCCTATATGTAGAGACCAGGGAGACAGACACACCGGCCAGCTGCCCTGATGGGTCCGTGGTAGATCATTAATGCGGGTTGTATCCTACAACGCTCGTGGCCTCCGAGTAGGACATACTGCTGCTGATAGATCAAGACGTTTGGTGGTGGACACATTGCTGGACGAGAGTGACATTGTCTGCCTTCAAGAAACCTGGATGACCAAGCAAGATCTGGACAAATTGAACTCCCTACACAAGAACTTTCATGGTGCTGGAGAGTCCACTACCGATCTCAGCATGAGAATGGTTTGTGGGAGGATAGCTGGTGGTGTAGCTATACTGTGGAACATAAAATATGACCCAACGGTAAAGGTGGTGTGGCTTAACGTTGACTGGGCTATTGGGTTGGAGTTTAATCACAATGAAAATAAATGTACTATTGTAAATGTGTACACACCATATGAATCCTATGACCATGAGGATGAATTTCAGAACAGGTTAGCTTTTATTCAGTCCTTCATAGAGGACAATAGTTCATGTTGTGTCTATGTCATGGGTGATTTTAATGCTGACATGTCAGATAAGTGTTTATTCGCACAACATCTGCAGCAGTTCTGTAATGAAACTAAATTAATTATATCAAGCGTTATTGCCTGATACAAGTTTTACCTATATAAGTGAAACGTGGCACACAACTTCCTGGCTAGACCATATTGTAACCACAGCCGATTCTCATGACTCACTGGAAAGTATAGAGATGTGTTATGGGCTGGCCACCACTGATCACATACCAGTTGCTATGCTGCTAAATGTTGAGAGTGTACCCTTGTTGCTGGCCCCCCAAGAAAACTGGACTGGTCAAAATTGACCAAAGAGGTTCGGCACAGATATTCTCTATTAACTAATTCTCGGATATGAACTGCAAGGATAAACATAATGCTGAAAAGCTCTGTGCCATGTATGATGATATTGTCAAATGTCTTTATGCTTCCAGTGAACCTTTTATTAATCACAAGAGTAAGGTCCCTAACGCACGGCCTGTCTGGAATGAGTTTGTGTCTGAGCAACATGCTGCTGCTAGAGAAGCCTTTAGAGTCTGGTCAGAGGCAGGCAGACCCAGACAGAGAGTGCTGCTTGATAACAAAAACCTCACAAATGCTAGATTTAAATATGCACTCGTTTCATTAAGAGAAATGAAAACACAATGAGAGCAGACTCGCTGGCCAGAAAGATGCAGAATAACAATCTTACTGACTTCTGGAAGGAGGTCAAGATCATAAATAATAACAGAACTCCCCTCCCTTCTGATATCAAAGGGGTTAGTTGTCCAGAGAAGATTGCTGATCTATGGCATGAGCACTACAGTAAACTATTTAATTGTGTTCAAAGTAACACAGTGAGAATTGATAATCAATATAAAGGTATCTCTGCAGACTTGATAGTTAGATCAGTAGATATTTATGATGCCATCCACATGCTAGACAACAACAAAGCTTGTGGTATGGATTCCATTTCTGCAGAGCATCTAAAAAATGCCAGTTATAGACTCAGTCCATTTCTAGCCATGTGTCTCACTGGAATTATGGTTCATGGTGTTCTACCGAACTCTATTATGTCAGTACTGTTAGTGCCTGTTGTTAAAGATAAGGCTGGTAAACTGAACAGCATAGACAACTGTAGCGCCTCTCTAGTTTGGTGGATTTGTAATGAGAGGTGGCTAACCTGAGTTCGTTAGTAATTGTTACTAACTTAAACCAATTTAACATATGAAAAAAACAATACAACCAACTGTTAAACAAAAACAGGAAAGATTTACTTCAGACAAAAAATCAGTTCTTCAGTTATTGGTTCAACATTTACATGACATCGTAATGCACATGGACACACAATACAAACTAGCCGGCAATGCTAACTACACGAATACCTTAATTCAGTACAGTTCTACGGTGCAGGCCTGAGTGTAGCTCGTGTGCGTTGTAGCCGTAAACAAAATGGCTGTTTCGCCAGGATGGCACAAAATAACAAGGAGCTGGTACCTCGGATCAGCAGTGCGGTAGCACACGCACTGCGGCAGAAGGGCGGCAGCAGGTGAAGGAGAGACCGACCAAATACTCTCGTGGATTTACGAGACGAACCAACTCAGGAAGAAGACTGAGGACGACGACAATCCCGACCTCCACCGGCTCCAACCTGGCACTCGCTGTCGCTAGTCTGGCGGCAAAGCCCGTGCTTAATCCAAAACCGCCAACAGCCAAACTCCTCTTTCTGGGTTATTGTTGTTGGTTGAGATATTCACCCAACAATATAAACATAACACCACTAATGATAATATAAAATCTTCACTCTTGGTATTTTACCGTACGCTACAATTTTCTTCTCCCTCCAACTCCTCCGCTCGCTCTGTCTTTTTCTACTCCAACCTCATCTACCCCAACTTCCCGTGTTACCCTGCCCTTTGACCTCAAACCGGATTGGCTTAACATCATAATCAAAATTAAAGCAACAACATAGATTCACAAAACATTCATCTTACTCTCTTCATATTTGTAACCGGTACATTTTAACATGCGTTTTTTAAACAACAGATATACATTTCCAAATGCTGTATTCAGTAAAACATGAACAATATGCAGTTCTCATCAAATTGTTTCAACAGAAATGTTTACCACCCGGGCTACACAACTATCGACCCATTGCATTGGCCAGTATCTTGTCTAAAGTGTTTGAGAGAATTATTTGATTGAAATTGGAAATGTATATTCTGACTGCAGAAAATCAGTTTGGTTTTAAAAGAAAACATGGTACTGATCTCTGTATCTATGCTCTGAAGGAGATTGTCTCAGGTACACAAGTCTTAATTCATCTGTATTTTTATGCTTTATTGATGCTTACAAAGCCTTCGATCGAATTTGTCATGAAAAACTGTTTATGAAGCTAATAGCGAGAGGTGTCCCTAAACCTCTTGTGAGGATTTTGGTGTTCTGGTATGCCAATCAAACTTTTCATGTTAAATGGGACAATGTTGTATCAGCTGCTTTCCATGTTGGTAACGGAGTTCGACAAGGAGGAATTTGATTTCCCTTTTTGTTTAATATGGATATGGACGACTTATCAAGCCAGCTGAATAAGACAAATACAGGCTGTCTTGTTGGTGAATCTATTGTCAATCATCTGATGTACGCAGATTATCTGGTTCCACTCAGCCTGTTGCAACAGATGCTATGGGTGTGCTCTCAGTATGGCTTAGATCATGATATAAAATATAATGCAAAGAAAAGCCACATAATGATAGTCAGAAGTGAGCAGGACAGGAAATTAACCTTCCCTACCTTTTATTTATCTGGCAGTCCCCTTGGTGTTTGTGAGGAAATAAAATATCTGCCATGTCATTTCTGATGATTGGACAGATGACAACGATATGTATCAACAGCGCTGTCAAATATATTCTCAGGCCAGTATGTTATTAAGGACGTTTTCTATGTGCTCAGATTCAGTTAAATGTTCCCTGTTTAGAACCTACATAACACCATTGTACACTGCTCATTTGTGGTCTATGTACAGGTAAAGGAGTATACAGATACTGAAAGTAGCCTACAATGATGCTTTTAGATTGCTACTTAATGTGCCAAGGTGGCATAGTGCTAGTCAGTTGTTTGTGTCTAAGCACGTACCAACCTGTAAGGCAATCCTGAGACAACTGATGTATGGTTTCAATGATGCTTTTAGATTGCTACTTAATGTGCCTAGGTGGCATAGTGCTGGTCAGTTGTTTCTGTCTAAGCACGTACCAACCTGTAAGGCACTCCTGAGACAACTGATGTATGGTTTCATGTGTCGACTGGACAAGTCTGAGAACTGAATAGTAGAGGCCCTGGTCAACCCTCTAAAGAGCTGCTATCGATTACTTGGAACTTAAGACTACATTGGCACAAAAGTCTTCATACTTTTTATGCACTGTATTATCTATGTTTTATGTTTTCGTTTTACTCTCTTTTTTATAGCTCTATGTCTGTTATTTTATGTGGAACTTGGCGTCTGAAATAAAGATTTATATATATATAAATACATTTATATATCAATGTTTCAGGATTTGTATAACTTTTTACCATTGCATACAAAATCGGAAATGCAATACTAAAAAGATCAGCTTTTGTTAAGAGATCCAAGATTACAAGATCCACAAGGCCTTGGCTAGAAACCAAGGAATGAGTGGGGGCTTGGTCAGCCCACACTCTCCTGAAATGTTGCGTGTGCGTCTTGCCAAGCCCGCGCGTGTGTAAGTTAAGGCTGAGTGTGTGAGGATGTGGAGCACGCGCGGGCAGGAGGAGGGGAGACATTCATTGGAAATTTGGCTAGAAATTAGCCAAGCAAGCATGTTTCAAATATTCACCAAAAATCGACCTTTGATCTTACAGTCAACTTTTTCACAGATTTGTGTTATAAACATTCTCAAGAGTCTTCATATGAACTTGTGATTGAATCAGAGTATCAGTTTTTGACTGGCTGATGTGTAAAGCATTATTTTAGCGTTAGCGATAAGTTCAATTTGCTTTATATCAATCATTTTTGGAGATATGAAGTTGCCTTTGCACACGGTAACATGTTGTAGTGTCTTCCATCGATATACCAAGTTTCGTGTTGATATCTCAAAGATTTGCTGAGACATGACTTCACATCCTGTTTGGCGGCTTTTCTGATGAATTTGATTGGCTGTACCGGACAAAGGGTTGTGAGGATCAAAATTCTTTTCGATAACTTTTGTGACGCTTGGTCTGAAGATCATCTCTGGTAACTTTGAAGAAGATATGACAAAAATTGTAGGAGGAGTAGGCTTTCAAAGGTTTTTGATAAAACCGGAAGTAGCGGAAAATCTATATAACCGGAAATTGACGCCATGGGGTGCGTTGAACTCGGCTTGAACCAGGGAATCCAATGGTACCTCATTTTTGAAAATGGGTCATACGGTTCAAAAGTTGCGTGTGTAAACACAAGTCCAACTTTGACCCGTTGGTGGCGCTGGAGTGGTCTTATGGGAGACATGAAACTTGGTGTAGGTATAGAATCAACTGTCCTTAATGAGTGTGCCAAATTTCACAAAAAGTTGTCAAAGTGTTCTAGGGGCTGCCATTGACTTCCATGGAACAAGAATAATAATAATAATAAAACTAACAATAACAATAGGTTTCCTCCTGACGGAGGAATCCTAATAATAAAACTAACAATAACAATAGGTTTCCTCCTGACGGAGGAATCCTAATAATAAAACTAACAATAACAATAGGTTTCCTCCTGACGGAGGAATCCTAAATATAACTGCAAGCAGTAATGGCGGATTCCTCCAAACATTGCGAACCATTGAAAAATGTATATTCTTGACAAATTGGAACTGTATAGAAAAATCTATGCTGCAGAATTACCAATGGGATACCAAATCTGAAATATAATACCACCAGGATCCACAAGGGCCTTTATTTCAACTCAAGGAGTGAAGGGAGGGGGCTTGGTTAGCCTATCCATTCCAGAAAGCCTTTGTGCTTTAGGGCGTGGAATGTAGCGCCACATATGGGTAATGGTGGGACAGTTGTGGTTTGGTAATTACCCTTGGTCTATACTTTCAAAAAAGCTCGACCAGAGAATACCCCCCGCTCTCAGGGTACCGAGCTTCAGCTCAGTCATGATGCTGGGATGAATGTAGGCCTATATGTAGAGACCAGGGAGACAGACACACCGGCCAGCTGCCCTGATGGGTCCGTGGTAGATCATTAATGCGGGTTGTATCCTACAACGCTCGTGGCCTCCGAGTAGGACATACTGCTGCTGATAGATCAAGACGTTTGGTGGTGGACACATTGCTGGACGAGAGTGACATTGTCTGCCTTCAAGAAACCTGGATGACCAAGCAAGATCTGGACAAATTGAACTCCCTACACAAGAACTTTCATGGTGCTGGAGAGTCCACTACCGATCTCAGCATGAGAATGGTTTGTGGGAGGATAGCTGGTGGTGTAGCTATACTGTGGAACATAAAATATGACCCAACGGTAAAGGTGGTGTGGCTTAACGTTGACTGGGCTATTGGGTTGGAGTTTAATCACAATGAAAATAAATGTACTATTGTAAATGTGTACACACCATATGAATCCTATGACCATGAGGATGAATTTCAGAACAGGTTAGCTTTTATTCAGTCCTTCATAGAGGACAATAGTTCATGTTGTGTCTATGTCATGGGTGATTTTAATGCTGACATGTCAGATAAGTGTTTATTCGCACAACATCTGCAGCAGTTCTGTAATGAAACTAAATTAATTATATCAAGCGTTATTGCCTGATACAAGTTTTACCTATATAAGTGAAACGTGGCACACAACTTCCTGGCTAGACCATATTGTAACCACAGCCGATTCTCATGACTCACTGGAAAGTATAGAGATGTGTTATGGGCTGGCCACCACTGATCACATACCAGTTGCTATGCTGCTAAATGTTGAGAGTGTACCCTTGTTGCTGGCCCCCCAAGAAAACTGGACTGGTCAAAATTGACCAAAGAGGTTCGGCACAGATATTCTCTATTAACTAATTCTCGGATATGAACTGCAAGGATAAACATAATGCTGAAAAGCTCTGTGCCATGTATGATGATATTGTCAAATGTCTTTATGCTTCCAGTGAACCTTTTATTAATCACAAGAGTAAGGTCCCTAACGCACGGCCTGTCTGGAATGAGTTTGTGTCTGAGCAACATGCTGCTGCTAGAGAAGCCTTTAGAGTCTGGTCAGAGGCAGGCAGACCCAGACAGAGAGTGCTGCTTGATAACAAAAACCTCACAAATGCTAGATTTAAATATGCACTCGTTTCATTAAGAGAAATGAAAACACAATGAGAGCAGACTCGCTGGCCAGAAAGATGCAGAATAACAATCTTACTGACTTCTGGAAGGAGGTCAAGATCATAAATAATAACAGAACTCCCCTCCCTTCTGATATCAAAGGGGTTAGTTGTCCAGAGAAGATTGCTGATCTATGGCATGAGCACTACAGTAAACTATTTAATTGTGTTCAAAGTAACACAGTGAGAATTGATAATCAATATAAAGGTATCTCTGCAGACTTGATAGTTAGATCAGTAGATATTTATGATGCCATCCACATGCTAGACAACAACAAAGCTTGTGGTATGGATTCCATTTCTGCAGAGCATCTAAAAAATGCCAGTTATAGACTCAGTCCATTTCTAGCCATGTGTCTCACTGGAATTATGGTTCATGGTGTTCTACCGAACTCTATTATGTCAGTACTGTTAGTGCCTGTTGTTAAAGATAAGGCTGGTAAACTGAACAGCATAGACAACTGTAGCGCCTCTCTAGTTTGGTGGATTTGTAATGAGAGGTGGCTAACCTGAGTTCGTTAGTAATTGTTACTAACTTAAACCAATTTAACATATGAAAAAAACAATACAACCAACTGTTAAACAAAAACAGGAAAGATTTACTTCAGACAAAAAATCAGTTCTTCAGTTATTGGTTCAACATTTACATGACATCGTAATGCACATGGACACACAATACAAACTAGCCGGCAATGCTAACTACACGAATACCTTAATTCAGTACAGTTCTACGGTGCAGGCCTGAGTGTAGCTCGTGTGCGTTGTAGCCGTAAACAAAATGGCTGTTTCGCCAGGATGGCACAAAATAACAAGGAGCTGGTACCTCGGATCAGCAGTGCGGTAGCACACGCACTGCGGCAGAAGGGCGGCAGCAGGTGAAGGAGAGACCGACCAAATACTCTCGTGGATTTACGAGACGAACCAACTCAGGAAGAAGACTGAGGACGACGACAATCCCGACCTCCACCGGCTCCAACCTGGCACTCGCTGTCGCTAGTCTGGCGGCAAAGCCCGTGCTTAATCCAAAACCGCCAACAGCCAAACTCCTCTTTCTGGGTTATTGTTGTTGGTTGAGATATTCACCCAACAATATAAACATAACACCACTAATGATAATATAAAATCTTCACTCTTGGTATTTTACCGTACGCTACAATTTTCTTCTCCCTCCAACTCCTCCGCTCGCTCTGTCTTTTTCTACTCCAACCTCATCTACCCCAACTTCCCGTGTTACCCTGCCCTTTGACCTCAAACCGGATTGGCTTAACATCATAATCAAAATTAAAGCAACAACATAGATTCACAAAACATTCATCTTACTCTCTTCATATTTGTAACCGGTACATTTTAACATGCGTTTTTTAAACAACAGATATACATTTCCAAATGCTGTATTCAGTAAAACATGAACAATATGCATTTCTCATCAAATCAAAATCATACTCTCAAACCTTAAAGTCTATTTATTAAACTATGAACTTAAGTATTATGTATTCAAACTTTTATATTTATGTAATAGGATTGTTTCAACAGAAATGTTTACCACCCGGGCTACACAACTATCGACCCATTGCATTGGCCAGTATCTTGTCTAAAGTGTTTGAGAGAATTATTTGATTGAAATTGGAAATGTATATTCTGACTGCAGAAAATCAGTTTGGTTTTAAAAGAAAACATGGTACTGATCTCTGTATCTATGCTCTGAAGGAGATTGTCTCAGGTACACAAGTCTTAATTCATCTGTATTTTTATGCTTTATTGATGCTTACAAAGCTTTCGATCGAATTTGTCATGAAAAACTGTTTATGAAGCTAATAGCGAGAGGTTTCCCTAAACCTCTTGTGAGGATTTTGGTGTTCTGGTATGCCAATCAAACTTTTCATGTTAAATGGGACAATGTTGTATCAGCTGCTTTCCATGTTGGTAACGGAGTTCGACAAGGAGGAATTTGATTTCCCTTTTTGTTTAATATGGATATGGACGACTTATCAAGCCAGCTGAATAAGACAAATACAGGCTGTCTTGTTGGTGAATCTATTGTCAATCATCTGATGTACGCAGATTATCTGGTTCCACTCAGCCTGTTGCAACAGATGCTATGGGTGTGCTCTCAGTATGGCTTAGATCATGATATAAAATATAATGCAAAGAAAAGCCACATAATGATAGTCAGAAGTAATCAGGACAGGAAATTAACCTTCCCTACCTTTTATTTATCTGGCAGTCCCCTTGGTGTTTGTGAGGAAATAAAATATCTGCCATGTCATTTCTGATGATTGGACAGATGACAACGATATGTATCAACAGCGCTGTCAAATATATTCTCAGGCCAGTATGTTATTAAGGACGTTTTCTATGTGCTCAGATTCAGTTAAATGTTCCCTGTTTAGAACCTACATAACACCATTGTACACTGCTCATTTGTGGTCTATGTACAGGTAAAGGAGTATACAGATACTGAAAGTAGCCTACAATGATGCTTTTAGATTGCTACTTAATGTGCCAAGGTGGCATAGTGCTAGTCAGTTGTTTGTGTCTAAGCACGTACCAACCTGTAAGGCAATCCTGAGACAACTGATGTATGGTTTCAATGATGCTTTTAGATTGCTACTTAATGTGCCTAGGTGGCATAGTGCTGGTCAGTTGTTTCTGTCTAAGCACGTACCAACCTGTAAGGCACTCCTGAGACAACTGATGTATGGTTTCATGTGTCGACTGGACAAGTCTGAGAACTGAATAGTAGAGGCCCTGGTCAACCCTCTAAAGAGCTGCTATCGATTACTTGGAACTTAAGACTACATTGGCACAAAAGTCTTCATACTTTTTATGCACTGTATTATCTATGTTTTATGTTTTCGTTTTACTCTCTTTTTTATAGCTCTATGTCTGTTATTTTATGTGGAACTTGGCGTCTGAAATAAAGATTTATATATATATAAATACATATATATATATATCAATGTTTCAGGATTTGTATAACTTTTTACCATTGCATACAAAATCGGAAATGCAATACTAAAAAGATCAGCTTTTGTTAAGAGATCCAAGATTACAAGATCCACAAGGCCTTGGCTAGAAACCAAGGAATGAGTGGGGGCTTGGTCAGCCCACACTCTCCTAAAATGTTGCGTGTGCGTCTTGCCAAGCCCGCGCGTGTGTAAGTTAAGGCTGAGTGTGTGAGGATGTGGAGCACGCGCGGGCAGGAGGAGGGGAGACATTCATTGGAAATTTGGCTAGAAATTAGCCAAGCAAGCATGTTTCAAATATTCACCAAAAATCGACCTTTGATCTTACAGTCAACTTTTTCACAGATTTGTGTTATAAACATTCTCAAGAGTCTTCATATGAACTTGTGATTGAATCAGAGTATCAGTTTTTGACTGGCTGATGTGTAAAGCATTATTTTAGCGTTAGCGATAAGTTCAATTTGCTTTATATCAATCATTTTTGGAGATATGAAGTTGCCTTTGCACACGGTAACATGTTGTACTGTCTTCCATCGATATACCAAGTTTCGTGTTGATATCTCAAAGATTTGCTGAGACATGACTTCACATCCTGTTTGGCGGCTTTTCTGATGAATTTGATTGGCTGTACCGGACAAACGGTTGCGAGGATCAAAATTATTTTCGATAACTTTTGTGAGGCTTGGTCTGAAGATCATCTCTGGTAACTTTGAAGAAGATATGACAAAAATTGTAGGAGGAGTAGGCTTTCAAAGGTTTTTGATAAAACCGGAAATAGCGGAAAATCTACATAACCGGAAATTGACGCCATGGGGTGCGTTGAACTCGGCTTGATCCAGGGAATCCAATGGTACCTCATTTTCGAAAATGGGTCATACGGTTCAAAAGTTGCGTGTGTAAACACAAGTCCAACTTTGACCCGTTGGTGGCGCTGGAGTGGTCTAATGGGAGACATGAAACTTGGTGTAGGTATAGAATCAACTGTCCTTAATGAGTGTGCCAAATTTCACAAAAAGTTGTCGAAGGGTTCTAGGGGCTGCCATTGACTTCCATGGAACAAGAATAATAATAATAATAATAAATATAACTGCAAGCAGTAATGGCGGATTCCTCCAAACATTGCAAACCATTGAAAAATGTATATTCTTGACAAATTGGAATTGTATAGAAAAATCTATGCTGCAGAATTACCAATGGGATACCAAATCTGAAATATAATACCATCAAGATCCACAAGGGCCTTTATTTCAACCCAAGGAGTGAAGGGAGGGGGCTTGGTTAGCCTATCCATTCCAGAAAGCCTTTGTGCTTTAGGGCGTGGAATGTAGCGCCACCTATGGATAATGGTGGGATAGTTGTGGTGTGGTAATTACCCTTGGTCTATACTTTCAAAAAAGCTCGACCAGAGCACACCCCCCGCTCTTAGGGTACCGAGCTTCAGCTCAGTCATGATGCTGGGATGAATGTAGGCCTATATGTAGAGACCAGGGAGACAGACACACTGGCCAGCTGCCCTGATGGGTCCGTGGTAGATCATTAATGCGGGTTGTATCCTACAACGCTCGTGGCCTCCGAGTAGGACATACTGCTGCTGATAGATCAAGACGTTTGGTGGTGGACACATTGCTGGACGAGAGTGACATTGTCTGCTTTCAAGAAACCTGGATGGCCAAGCAAGATCTGGACAAATTGAACTCCCTACACAAGATGTTTCATGGTGCTGGAGAGTCCACTACCGATCTCAGCATGAGAATGGTTTGTGGGAGGATAGCTGGTGGTGTAGCTATACTGTGGAACATAAAATATGACCCAACGGTAAAGGTGGTTTGGCTTAACGTTGACTGGGCTATTGGGTTGGAGTTTAATCACAATGAAAATAAATGTACTATTGTAAATGTGTACACACAATATGAATCCTATGACCATGAGGATGAATTTCAGAACAGGTTAGCTTTTATTCAGTCCTTCATAGAGGACAATAGTTCATGTAGTGTCTATGTCATTGGTGATTTTAATGCTGACATGTCAGATAAGCGTTTATTCTTACAACATCTGCAGCAGTTCTGTAATGAAACTAAATGAATTATATCAAGCGTTATTGCCTGATACAAATTTTACCTATATAAGTGAAACGTGGCACACAACTTCCTGGCTAGACCATATTGTAACCACAGCCGATGCTCATGACTCACTGGAAAGTATAGAGATGTGTTATGGGCTGGCCACCACTGATCACATACCAGTTGCTATGCTGCTAAATGTTGAGAGTGTACCCTTGTTGCTGGCCCCCCAAGAAAACTGGACTGGTCAAAATTGACCAAAGAGGTTATGCACAGATATTCTCTATTAACTGACAGCTTACATAGTGATGTTGCATTTTCTAGGGATGCCCTAATGTGCACGGATATGAACTGCAAGGATAAACATCATGCTGAAAAGCTCTGTGCCATGTATGATGATATTGTCAAATGTCTTTATGCTTCCAGTGAACCTTTTATTAATCACAAGAGTAAGGTCCCTAACGCACGGCCTGTCTGGAATGAGTTTGTGTCTGAGCAACATGCTGCTGCTAGAGAAGCCTTTAGAGTCTGGTCAGAGGCAGGCAGACCCAGACAGGGATTGCTGCTTGATAACAAAAACCTCACAAATGCTAGATTTAAATATGCACTCGTTTCATTAAGAGAAATGAAAACACAATGAGAGCAGACTCGCTGGCCAGAAAGATGCAGAATAACAATCTCACTGACTTCTGGAAGGAGGTCAAGATCATAAATAATAACAGAACTCCCCTCCCTTCTGATATCAAAGGGGTTAGTTGTCCAGAGAAGATTGCTGATCTATGGCATGAGCACTACAGTAAACTATTTAATTGTGTTCAAAGTAACACAGTGAGAATTGATAATGAATATAAAGGTATCTCTGCAGACTTGATAGTTAGATCAGTAGATATTTATGATGCCATCCACATGCTAGACAACAACAAAGCTTGTGGTATGGATTGCATTTCTGCAGAGCATCTAAAAAATGCCAGTTATAGACTCAGTCCATTTCTAGCCATGTGTCTCACTGGAATTATGGTTCATGGTGTTCTACCGAACTCTATTATGTCAGTACTGTTAGTGCCTGTTGTTAAAGATAAGGCTGGTAAACTGAACATCTAAGACAACTATCGACCCATTGCATTGGCCAGTATCTTGTCTAAAGTGTTTGAGAGAATTATTTGATTGAAATTGGAAATGTATATTCTGACTGCCGAAAATCAGTTTGGTTTTACTGAAAGTAGCCTACAATGATGCTTTTAGATTGCTACTTAATGTGCCAAGGTGGCATAGTGCTAGTCAGTTGTTTGTGTCTAAGCACGTACCAACCTGTAAGGCAATCCTGAGACAACTGATGTATGGTTTCAATGATGCTTTTAGATTGCTACTTAATGTGCCTAGATGGCGTAGTGCTGGTCAGTTGTTTCTGTCTAAGCACGTACCAACCTGTAAGGCACTCCTGAGACAACTGATGTATGGTTTCATGTGTCGACTGGACAAGTCTGAGAACTGAATAGTAGAGGCTCTGGTCAACCCTCTAAAGAGCTGCTATCGATTACTTGGAACTTAAGACTACATTGGCACAAAAGTCTTCATACTTTTTATGCACTGTATTATCTATGTTTTATGTTTTACTCTCTTTTTTATAGCTCTATGTCTGTTATTTTATGTGGAACTTGGCGTCTGAAATAAAGATTTATATATATATATAAATACATATATATATATATCAATGTTTCAGGATTTGTATAACTTTTTACCATTGCATACAAAATCGGAAATGCAATACCAAAAAGATCAGCTTTTGTTAAGAGATCCAAGATTACAAGATCCACAAGGCCTTTGCTAGAGACTAAGGAATGAGTGGGGGCTTGGTCAGCCCACACTCTCCTGAAATGTTGCGTGTGCGTCTTGCCAAGCCCGTGCGTGTGTAAGTTAAGGCTGAGTGTGTGAGGATGTGGAGCACGCGCGGGCAGGAAGAGGGGAGACATTCATTGGAAATTTGGCTAGAAATTAGCCAAGCAAGCATGTTTCAAATGTTCACCAAAAATCGACCTTTGATCTTACAGTCAACTTTTTCACAGATTTGTGTTATAAACATTCTCAAGAGTCTTCATATGAACTTGTGATTGAATCAGAGTATCAGTTTTTGACTGGCTGATGTGTGAAGCATTATTTTAGCGTTAGCGATAAGTTCAATTTGCTTTATATCAATCATTTTTGGAGATATGAAGTTGCCTTTGCACACGGTAACATGTTGTAGTGTCTTCCATCGATATAACAAGTTTCGTGTTGATATCTCAAAGATTTGCTGAGACAGGACTTCACATCCTGTTTGGCGGCTTTTCTGATGAATTTGATTGGCTGTACCGGACAAACGGTTGTGAGGATCAAAATTCTTTTCGATAACTTTTGTGACGCTTGGTCTGAAGATCATCTCTGGTAACTTTGAAGAAGATATGACAAAAATTGTAGGAGGAGTAGGCTTTCAAAGGTTTTTGATAAAACCGGAAGTAGCGGAAAATCTATATAACCGGAAATTGACGCCATGGGGTGCGTTGAACTCGGCTTGAACCAGGGAATCCAATGGTACCTCATTTTTGAAAATGGGTCATACGGTTCAAAAGTTGCGTGTGTAAACACAAGTCCAACTTTGACCCATTGGTGGCGCTGGAGTGGTCTAATGGGAGACATGAAACTTGGTGTAGGTATAGAATCAACTGTCCTTAATGAGTGTGCCAAATTTCACAAAAAGTTGTCGAAGTGTTCTAGGGGCTGCCATTGACTTCCATGGAACAAGAATAATAATAATAATAAATATAACTGCAAGCAGTAATGGCGGATTCCTCCAAACATTGCGAACCATTGAAAAATGTATATTCTTGACAAATTGGAACTGTATAGAAAAATCTATGCTGCAGAATTACCAATGGGATACCAAATCTGAAATATAATACCACCAGGATCCACAAGGGCCTTTATTTCAACTCAAGGAGTGAAGGGAGGGGGCTTGGTTAGCCTATCCATTCCAGAAAGCCTTTGTGCTTTAGGGCGTGGAATGTAGCGCCACATATGGGTAATGGTGGGACAGTTGTGGTTTGGTAATTACCCTTGGTCTATACTTTCAAAAAAGCTCGACCAGAGAATACCCCCCGCTCTCAGGGTACCGAGCTTCAGCTCAGTCATGATGCTGGGATGAATGTAGGCCTATATGTAGAGACCAGGGAGACAGACACACCGGCCAGCTGCCCTGATGGGTCCGTGGTAGATCATTAATGCGGGTTGTATCCTACAACGCTCGTGGCCTCCGAGTAGGACATACTGCTGCTGATAGATCAAGACGTTTGGTGGTGGACACATTGCTGGACGAGAGTGACATTGTCTGCCTTCAAGAAACCTGGATGACCAAGCAAGATCTGGACAAATTGAACTCCCTACACAAGAACTTTCATGGTGCTGGAGAGTCCACTACCGATCTCAGCATGAGAATGGTTTGTGGGAGGATAGCTGGTGGTGTAGCTATACTGTGGAACATAAAATATGACCCAACGGTAAAGGTGGTGTGGCTTAACGTTGACTGGGCTATTGGGTTGGAGTTTAATCACAATGAAAATAAATGTACTATTGTAAATGTGTACACACCATATGAATCCTATGACCATGAGGATGAATTTCAGAACAGGTTAGCTTTTATTCAGTCCTTCATAGAGGACAATAGTTCATGTTGTGTCTATGTCATGGGTGATTTTAATGCTGACATGTCAGATAAGTGTTTATTCGCACAACATCTGCAGCAGTTCTGTAATGAAACTAAATTAATTATATCAAGCGTTATTGCCTGATACAAGTTTTACCTATATAAGTGAAACGTGGCACACAACTTCCTGGCTAGACCATATTGTAACCACAGCCGATTCTCATGACTCACTGGAAAGTATAGAGATGTGTTATGGGCTGGCCACCACTGATCACATACCAGTTGCTATGCTGCTAAATGTTGAGAGTGTACCCTTGTTGCTGGCCCCCCAAGAAAACTGGACTGGTCAAAATTGACCAAAGAGGTTCGGCACAGATATTCTCTATTAACTAATTCTCGGATATGAACTGCAAGGATAAACATAATGCTGAAAAGCTCTGTGCCATGTATGATGAAATTGTCAAATGTCTTTATGCTTCCAGTGAACCTTTTATTAATCACAAGAGTAAGGTCCCTAACGCACGGCCTGTCTGGAATGAGTTTGTGTCTGAGCAACATGCTGCTGCTAGAGAAGCCTTTAGAGTCTGGTCAGAGGCAGGCAGACCCAGACAGAGAGTGCTGCTTGATAACAAAAACCTCACAAATGCTAGATTTAAATATGCACTCGTTTCATTAAGAGAAATGAAAACACAATGAGAGCAGACTCGCTGGCCAGAAAGATGCAGAATAACAATCTTACTGACTTCTGGAAGGAGGTCAAGATCATAAATAATAACAGAACTCCCCTCCCTTCTGATATCAAAGGGGTTAGTTGTCCAGAGAAGATTGCTGATCTATGGCATGAGCACTACAGTAAACTATTTAATTGTGTTCAAAGTAACACAGTGAGAATTGATAATCAATATAAAGGTATCTCTGCAGACTTGATAGTTAGATCAGTAGATATTTATGATGCCATCCACATGCTAGACAACAACAAAGCTTGTGGTATGGATTCCATTTCTGCAGAGCATCTAAAAAATGCCAGTTATAGACTCAGTCCATTTCTAGCCATGTGTCTCACTGGAATTATGGTTCATGGTGTTCTACCGAACTCTATTATGTCAGTACTGTTAGTGCCTGTTGTTAAAGATAAGGCTGGTAAACTGAACAGCATAGACAACTGTAGCGCCTCTCTAGTTTGGTGGATTTGTAATGAGAGGTGGCTAACCTGAGTTCGTTAGTAATTGTTACTAACTTAAACCAATTTAACATATGAAAAAAACAATACAACCAACTGTTAAACAAAAACAGGAAAGATTTACTTCAGACAAAAAATCAGTTCTTCAGTTATTGGTTCAACATTTACATGACATCGTAATGCACATGGACACACAATACAAACTAGCCGGCAATGCTAACTACACGAATACCTTAATTCAGTACAGTTCTACGGTGCAGGCCTGAGTGTAGCTCGTGTGCGTTGTAGCCGTAAACAAAATGGCTGTTTCGCCAGGATGGCACAAAATAACAAGGAGCTGGTACCTCGGATCAGCAGTGCGGTAGCACACGCACTGCGGCAGAAGGGCGGCAGCAGGTGAAGGAGAGACCGACCAAATACTCTCGTGGATTTACGAGACGAACCAACTCAGGAAGACGACTGAGGACGACGACAATCCCGACCTCCACCGGCTCCAACCTGGCACTCGCTGTCGCTAGTCTGGCGGCAAAGCCCGTGCTTAATCCAAAACCGCCAACAGCCAAACTCCTCTTTCTGGGTTATTGTTGTTGGTTGAGATATTCACCCAACAATATAAACATAACACCACTAATGATAATATAAAATCTTCACTCTTGGTATTTTACCGTACGCTACAATTTTCTTCTCCCTCCAACTCCTCCGCTCGCTCTGTCTTTTTCTACTCCAACCTCATCTACCCCAACTTCCCGTGTTACCCTGCCCTTTGACCTCAAACCGGATTGGCTTAACGTCATAATCAAAATTAAAGCAACAACATAGATTCACAAAACATTCATCTTACTCTCTTCATATTTGTAACCGGTACATTTTAACATGCGTTTTTTAAACAACAGATATACATTTCCAAATGCTGTATTCAGTAAAACATGAACAATATGCAGTTCTCATCAAATTGTTTCAACAGAAATGTTTACCACCCGGGCTACACAACTATCGACCCATTGCATTGGCCAGTATCTTGTCTAAAGTGTTTGAGAGAATTATTTGATTGAAATTGGAAATGTATATTCTGACTGCAGAAAATCAGTTTGGTTTTAAAAGAAAACATGGTACTGATCTCTGTATCTATGCTCTGAAGGAGATTGTCTCAGGTACACAAGTCTTAATTCATCTGTATTTTTATGCTTTATTGATGCTTACAAAGCCTTCGATCGAATTTGTCATGAAAAACTGTTTATGAAGCTAATAGCGAGAGGTGTCCCTAAACCTCTTGTGAGGATTTTGGTGTTCTGGTATGCCAATCAAACTTTTCATGTTAAATGGGACAATGTTGTATCAGCTGCTTTCCATGTTGGTAACGGAGTTCGACAAGGAGGAATTTGATTTCCCTTTTTGTTTAATATGGATATGGACGACTTATCAAGCCAGCTGAATAAGACAAATACAGGCTGTCTTGTTGGTGAATCTATTGTCAATCATCTGATGTACGCAGATTATCTGGTTCCACTCAGCCTGTTGCAACAGATGCTATGGGTGTGCTCTCAGTATGGCTTAGATCATGATATAAAATATAATGCAAAGAAAAGCCACATAATGATAGTCAGAAGTGAGCAGGACAGGAAATTAACCTTCCCTACCTTTTATTTATCTGGCAGTCCCCTTGGTGTTTGTGAGGAAATAAAATATCTGCCATGTCATTTCTGATGATTGGACAGATGACAACGATATGTATCAACAGCGCTGTCAAATATATTCTCAGGCCAGTATGTTATTAAGGACGTTTTCTATGTGCTCAGATTCAGTTAAATGTTCCCTGTTTAGAACCTACATAACACCATTGTACACTGCTCATTTGTGGTCTATGTACAGGTAAAGGAGTATACAGATACTGAAAGTAGCCTACAATGATGCTTTTAGATTGCTACTTAATGTGCCAAGGTGGCATAGTGCTAGTCAGTTGTTTGTGTCTAAGCACGTACCAACCTGTAAGGCAATCCTGAGACAACTGATGTATGGTTTCAATGATGCTTTTAGATTGCTACTTAATGTGCCTAGGTGGCATAGTGCTGGTCAGTTGTTTCTGTCTAAGCACGTACCAACCTGTAAGGCACTCCTGAGACAACTGATGTATGGTTTCATGTGTCGACTGGACAAGTCTGAGAACTGAATAGTAGAGGCCCTGGTCAACCCTCTAAAGAGCTGCTATCGATTACTTGGAACTTAAGACTACATTGGCACAAAAGTCTTCATACTTTTTATGCACTGTATTATCTATGTTTTATGTTTTCGTTTTACTCTCTTTTTTATAGCTCTATGTCTGTTATTTTATGTGGAACTTGGCGTCTGAAATAAAGATTTATATATATATAAATACATATATATATATATCAATGTTTCAGGATTTGTATAACTTTTTACCATTGCATACAAAATCGGAAATGCAATACTAAAAAGATCAGCTTTTGTTAAGAGATCCAAGATTACAAGATCCACAAGGCCTTGGCTAGAAACCAAGGAATGAGTGGGGGCTTGGTCAGCCCACACTCTCCTAAAATGTTGCGTGTGCGTCTTGCCAAGCCCGCGCGTGTGTAAGTTAAGGCTGAGTGTGTGAGGATGTGGAGCACGCGCGGGCAGGAGGAGGGGAGACATTCATTGGAAATTTGGCTAGAAATTAGCCAAGCAAGCATGTTTCAAATATTCACCAAAAATCGACCTTTGATCTTACAGTCAACTTTTTCACAGATTTGTGTTATAAACATTCTCAAGAGTCTTCATATGAACTTGTGATTGAATCAGAGTATCAGTTTTTGACTGGCTGATGTGTAAAGCATTATTTTAGCGTTAGCGATAAGTTCAATTTGCTTTATATCAATCATTTTTGGAGATATGAAGTTGCCTTTGCACACGGTAACATGTTGTACTGTCTTCCATCGATATACCAAGTTTCGTGTTGATATCTCAAAGATTTGCTGAGACATGACTTCACATCCTGTTTGGCGGCTTTTCTGATGAATTTGATTGGCTGTACCGGACAAACGGTTGCGAGGATCAAAATTATTTTCGATAACTTTTGTGAGGCTTGGTCTGAAGATCATCTCTGGTAACTTTGAAGAAGATATGACAAAAATTGTAGGAGGAGTAGGCTTTCAAAGGTTTTTGATAAAACCGGAAATAGCGGAAAATCTACATAACCGGAAATTGACGCCATGGGGTGCGTTGAACTCGGCTTGATCCAGGGAATCCAATGGTACCTCATTTTCGAAAATGGGTCATACGGTTCAAAAGTTGCGTGTGTAAACACAAGTCCAACTTTGACCCGTTGGTGGCGCTGGAGTGGTCTAATGGGAGACATGAAACTTGGTGTAGGTATAGAATCAACTGTCCTTAATGAGTGTGCCAAATTTCACAAAAAGTTGTCGAAGGGTTCTAGGGGCTGCCATTGACTTCCATGGAACAAGAATAATAATAATAATAATAAATATAACTGCAAGCAGTAATGGCGGATTCCTCCAAACATTGCAAACCATTGAAAAATGTATATTCTTGACAAATTGGAATTGTATAGAAAAATCTATGCTGCAGAATTACCAATGGGATACCAAATCTGAAATATAATACCATCAAGATCCACAAGGGCCTTTATTTCAACCCAAGGAGTGAAGGGAGGGGGCTTGGTTAGCCTATCCATTCCAGAAAGCCTTTGTGCTTTAGGGCGTGGAATGTAGCGCCACCTATGGATAATGGTGGGATAGTTGTGGTGTGGTAATTACCCTTGGTCTATACTTTCAAAAAAGCTCGACCAGAGCACACCCCCCGCTCTTAGGGTACCGAGCTTCAGCTCAGTCATGATGCTGGGATGAATGTAGGCCTATATGTAGAGACCAGGGAGACAGACACACTGGCCAGCTGCCCTGATGGGTCCGTGGTAGATCATTAATGCGGGTTGTATCCTACAACGCTCGTGGCCTCCGAGTAGGACATACTGCTGCTGATAGATCAAGACGTTTGGTGGTGGACACATTGCTGGACGAGAGTGACATTGTCTGCTTTCAAGAAACCTGGATGGCCAAGCAAGATCTGGACAAATTGAACTCCCTACACAAGATGTTTCATGGTGCTGGAGAGTCCACTACCGATCTCAGCATGAGAATGGTTTGTGGGAGGATAGCTGGTGGTGTAGCTATACTGTGGAACATAAAATATGACCCAACGGTAAAGGTGGTTTGGCTTAACGTTGACTGGGCTATTGGGTTGGAGTTTAATCACAATGAAAATAAATGTACTATTGTAAATGTGTACACACAATATGAATCCTATGACCATGAGGATGAATTTCAGAACAGGTTAGCTTTTATTCAGTCCTTCATAGAGGACAATAGTTCATGTAGTGTCTATGTCATTGGTGATTTTAATGCTGACATGTCAGATAAGCGTTTATTCTTACAACATCTGCAGCAGTTCTGTAATGAAACTAAATGAATTATATCAAGCGTTATTGCCTGATACAAATTTTACCTATATAAGTGAAACGTGGCACACAACTTCCTGGCTAGACCATATTGTAACCACAGCCGATGCTCATGACTCACTGGAAAGTATAGAGATGTGTTATGGGCTGGCCACCACTGATCACATACCAGTTGCTATGCTGCTAAATGTTGAGAGTGTACCCTTGTTGCTGGCCCCCCAAGAAAACTGGACTGGTCAAAATTGACCAAAGAGGTTATGCACAGATATTCTCTATTAACTGACAGCTTACATAGTGATGTTGCATTTTCTAGGGATGCCCTAATGTGCACGGATATGAACTGCAAGGATAAACATCATGCTGAAAAGCTCTGTGCCATGTATGATGATATTGTCAAATGTCTTTATGCTTCCAGTGAACCTTTTATTAATCACAAGAGTAAGGTCCCTAACGCACGGCCTGTCTGGAATGAGTTTGTGTCTGAGCAACATGCTGCTGCTAGAGAAGCCTTTAGAGTCTGGTCAGAGGCAGGCAGACCCAGACAGGGATTGCTGCTTGATAACAAAAACCTCACAAATGCTAAATTTAAATATGCACTCGTTTCATTAAGAGAAATGAAAACACAATGAGAGCAGACTCGCTGGCCAGAAAGATGCAGAATAACAATCTCACTGACTTCTGGAAGGAGGTCAAGATCATAAATAATAACAGAACTCCCCTCCCTTCTGATATCAAAGGGGTTAGTTGTCCAGAGAAGATTGCTGATCTATGGCATGAGCACTACAGTAAACTATTTAATTGTGTTCAAAGTAACACAGTGAGAATTGATAATGAATATAAAGGTATCTCTGCAGACTTGATAGTTAGATCAGTAGATATTTATGATGCCATCCACATGCTAGACAACAACAAAGCTTGTGGTATGGATTGCATTTCTGCAGAGCATCTAAAAAATGCCAGTTATAGACTCAGTCCATTTCTAGCCATGTGTCTCACTGGAATTATGGTTCATGGTGTTCTACCGAACTCTATTATGTCAGTACTGTTAGTGCCTGTTGTTAAAGATAAGGCTGGTAAACTGAACATCTAAGACAACTATCGACCCATTGCATTGGCCAGTATCTTGTCTAAAGTGTTTGAGAGAATTATTTGATTGAAATTGGAAATGTATATTCTGACTGCCGAAAATCAGTTTGGTTTTACTGAAAGTAGCCTACAATGATGCTTTTAGATTGCTACTTAATGTGCCAAGGTGGCATAGTGCTAGTCAGTTGTTTGTGTCTAAGCACGTACCAACCTGTAAGGCAATCCTGAGACAACTGATGTATGGTTTCAATGATGCTTTTAGATTGCTACTTAATGTGCCTAGATGGCGTAGTGCTGGTCAGTTGTTTCTGTCTAAGCACGTACCAACCTGTAAGGCACTCCTGAGACAACTGATGTATGGTTTCATGTGTCGACTGGACAAGTCTGAGAACTGAATAGTAGAGGCTCTGGTCAACCCTCTAAAGAGCTGCTATCGATTACTTGGAACTTAAGACTACATTGGCACAAAAGTCTTCATACTTTTTATGCACTGTATTATCTATGTTTTATGTTTTACTCTCTTTTTTATAGCTCTATGTCTGTTATTTTATGTGGAACTTGGCGTCTGAAATAAAGATTTATATATATATATAAATACATATATATATATATCAATGTTTCAGGATTTGTATAACTTTTTACCATTGCATACAAAATCGGAAATGCAATACCAAAAAGATCAGCTTTTGTTAAGAGATCCAAGATTACAAGATCCACAAGGCCTTTGCTAGAGACTAAGGAATGAGTGGGGGCTTGGTCAGCCCACACTCTCCTGAAATGTTGCGTGTGCGTCTTGCCAAGCCCGTGCGTGTGTAAGTTAAGGCTGAGTGTGTGAGGATGTGGAGCACGCGCGGGCAGGAAGAGGGGAGACATTCATTGGAAATTTGGCTAGAAATTAGCCAAGCAAGCATGTTTCAAATGTTCACCAAAAATCGACCTTTGATCTTACAGTCAACTTTTTCACAGATTTGTGTTATAAACATTCTCAAGAGTCTTCATATGAACTTGTGATTGAATCAGAGTATCAGTTTTTGACTGGCTGATGTGTGAAGCATTATTTTAGCGTTAGCGATAAGTTCAATTTGCTTTATATCAATCATTTTTGGAGATATGAAGTTGCCTTTGCACACGGTAACATGTTGTAGTGTCTTCCATCGATATACCAAGTTTCGTGTTGATATCTCAAAGATTTGCTGAGACATGACTTCACATCCTGTTTGGCGGCTTTTCTGATGAATTTGATTGGCTGTAACGGACAAACGGTTGTGAGGATCAAAATTCTTTTCGATAACTTTTGTGAGGCTTGGTCTGAAGATCATCTCTGGTAACTTTGAAGAAGATATGACAAAAATTGTAGGAGGAGTAGGCTTTCAAAGGTTTTTGATAAAACCGGAAGTAGCGGAAAATCTATATAACCGGAAATTGACGCCATGGGGTGCGTTGAACTCGGCTTGAACCAGGGAATCCAATGGTACCTCATTTTTGAAAATGGGTCATACGGTTCAAAAGTTGCGTGTGTAAACACAAGTCCAACTTTGACCCGTTGGTGGCGCTGGAGTGGTCTAATGGGAGACATGAAACTTGGTGTAGGTATAGAATCAACTGTCCTTAATGAGTGTGCCAAATTTCACAAAAAGTTGTCGAAGTGTTCTAGGGGCTGCCATTGACTTCCATGGAACAAGAATAATAATAATAATAAATATAACTGCAAGCAGTAATGGCGGATTCCTCCAAACATTGCGAACCATTGAAAAATGTATATTCTTGACAAATTGGAACTGTATAGAAAAATCTATGCTGCAGAATTACCAATGGGATACCAAATCTGAAATATAATACCATCAAGATCCACAAGGGCCTATATTTTAACCCAAGGAGTGAAGGGAGAGGGCTTGGTTAGCCTATCCATTCCAGAAAGCCTTTGTGCTTTAGGGCGTGGAATGTAGCGCCACCTATGGGTGATGGTGGGACAGTTGTGGTGTGGTAATTACCCTTGGTCTATACTTTCAAAAAAGCTCGACCAGAGCATACCCCCGCTCTCAGGGTACCGAGCTTCAGCTCAGTCATGATGCTGGGATGAATGTAGGCCTATATGTAGAGACCAGGGAGACAGACACACTGGCCAGCTGCCCTGATGGGTCCGTGGTAGATCATTAATGCGGGTTGTATCCTACAACGCTCGTGGCCTCCGAGTAGGACATACTGCTGCTGATAGATCAAGATGTTTGGTGGTGGACACATTGCTGGACGAGAGTGACATTGTCTGCCTTCAAGAAACCTGGATGGCCAAGCAAGATCTGGACAAATTGAACTCCCTACACAAGATGTTTCATGGTGCTGGAGAGTCCACTACCGATCTCAGCATGAGAATGGTTTGTGGGAGGATAGCTGGTGGTGTAGCTATACTGTGGAACATAAAATATGACCCAACGGTAAAGGTGGTGTGGCTACACGTTGACTGGGCTATTGGGTTGGAGTTTAATCACAATGAAAATAAATTTACTATTGTAAATGTGTACACACCATATGAATCCTATGACCATGAGGATGAATTTCAGAACAGGTTAGCTTTTATTCAGTCCTTCATAGAGGACAATAGTTCATGTTGTGTCTATGTCATGGGTGATTTTAATGCTGACATGTCAGATAAGCGTTTATTCGCACAACATCTGCAGCAGTTCTGTAATGAAACTAAATTAATTATATCAAGCGTTATTGCCTGATACAAGTTTTACCTATATAAGTGAAACGTGGCACACAACTTCCTGGCTAGACCATATTGTAACCACAGCCGATGCTCATGACTCACTGGAAAGTATAGAGATGTGTTATGGGCTGGCCACCACTGATCACGTACCAGTTGCTATGCTGCTAAATGTTGAGAGTGTACCCTTGTTGCTGGCCCCCCAAGAAAACTGGACTGGTCAAAATTGACCAAAGAGGTTATGCACAGATATTCTCTATTAACTGACAGCTTACATAGTGAATTTGCATTTTCTAGGGATGCCCTAATGTGCACGGATATGAACTGCAAGGATAAACATCATGCTGAAAAGCTCTGTGCCATGTATGATGATATTGTCAAATGTCTTTATGCTTCCAGTGAACCTTTTATTAATCACAAGAGTAAGGTCCCTAACGCACGGCCTGTCTGGAATGAGTTTGTGTCTGAGCAACATGCTGCTGCTAGAGAAGCCTTTAGAGTCTGGTCAGAGGCAGGCAGACCCAGACAGGGAGTGCTGCTTGATAACAAAAACCTCACAAATGCTAGATTTAAATATGCACTTGTTTCATTAAGAGAAATGAAAACACAATGAGAGCAGACTCGCTGGCCAGAAAGATGCAGAATAACAATCTTACTGACTTCTGGAAGGAGGTCAAGATCATAAATAATAATAGAACTCCCCTCCCTTCTGATATCAAAGGGGTTAGTTGTCCAGAGAAGATTGCTGATCTATGGCATGAGCACTACAGTAAACTATTTAATTGTGTTCAAAGTAACACAGTGAGAATTGATAATGAATATAAAGGTATCTCTGCAGACTTTATAGTTAGATCAGTAGATATTTATGATGCCATCCACATGCTAGACAACAACAAAGCTTGTGGTATGGATTGCATTTCTGCAGAGCATCTAAAAAATGCCAGTTATAGACTCAGTCCATTTCTAGCCATGTGTCTCACTGGAATTATGGTTCATGGTGTTCTACCGAACTCTATTATGTCAGTACTGTTAGTGCCTGTTGTTAAAGATAAGGCTGGTAAACTGAACAGCATAGACAACTATCGACCCATTGCATTGGCCAGTATCTTGTCTAAAGTGTTTGAGAGAATTATTTGATTGAAATTGGAAATGTATATTCTGACGGCAGAAAATCAGTTTGGTTTTAAAAGAAAACATGGTACTGATCTCTGTATCTATGCTCTGAAGGAGATTGTCTCAGGTACACAAGTCTTAATTTATCTGTATTTTTATGCTTTATTGATGCTTACAAAGCTTTCGATCGAATTTGTCATGAAAAACTGTTTATGAAGCTAATAGCGAGAGGTGTCCCTAAACCTCTTGTGAGGATTTTGGTGTTCTGGTATGCCAATCAAACTTTTCATGTTAAATGGGACAATGTTGTATCAGCTCCTTTCCATGTTGGTAACGGAGTTCGACAAGGAGGAATTTGATTTCCCTTTTTGTTTAATATGGATATGGACGACTTATCAAGCCAGCTGAATAAGACAAATACAGGCTGTCTTGTTGGTGAATCTATTGTCAATCATCTGATGTACGCAGATTATCTGGTTCCACTCAGCCTGTTGCAACAGATGCTATGGGTGTGCTCTCAGTATGGCTTAGATCATGATATAAAATATAATGCAAAGAAAAGCCACATAATGATAGTCAGAAGTAATCAGGACAGGAAATTAACCTTCCCTACCTTTTATTTATCTGGCAGTCCCCTTGGTGTTTGTGAGGAAATAAAATATCTGCCATGTCATTTCTGATGATTGGACAGATGACAACGATATGTATCAACAGCGCTGTAAAATATATTCTCAGGCCAGTATGTTATTAAGGACGTTTTCTATGTGCTCAGATTCAGTTTAATGTTCCCTGTTTAGAACCTACATAACACCATTGTACACTGCTCATTTGTGGTCTATGTACAGGTAAAGGAGTATACAGATACTGAAAGTAGCCTACAATGATGCTTTTAGATTGCTACTTAATGTGCCAAGGTGGCATAGTGCTAGTCAGTTGTTTGTGTCTAAGCACGTACCAACCTGTAAGGCAATCCTGAGACATCTGATGTATGGTTTCAATGATGCTTTTAGATTGCTACTTAATGTGCCTAGGTGGCATAGTGCTGGTCAGTTGTTTCTGTCTAAGCACGTACCAACCTGTAAGGCACTCCTGAGACAACTGATGTATGGTTTCATGTGTCGACTGGACAAGTCTGAGAACTGAATAGTAGAGGCCCTGGTCAACCCTCTAAAGAGCTGCTATCGATTACTTGGAACTTAAGACTACATTGGCACAAAAGTCTTCATACTTTTTATGCACTGTATTATCTATGTTTTATGTTTTCGTTTTACTCTCTTTTTTATAGCTCTATGTCTGTTATTTTATGTGGAACTTGGCGTCTGAAATAAAGATTTATATATATATAAATACATATATATATATCAATGTTTCAGGATTTGTATAACTTTTTACCATTGCATACAAAATCGGAAATGCAATACTAAAAAGATCAGCTTTTGTTAAGAGATCCAAGATTACAAGATCCACAAGGCCTTGGCTAGAAACCAAGGAATGAGTGGGGGCTTGGTCAGCCCACACTCTCCTGAAATGTTGCGTGTGCGTCTTGCCAAGCCCGCGCGTGTGTAAGTTAAGGCTGAGTGTGTGAGGATGTGGAGCACGCGCGGGCAGGAGGAGGGGAGACATTCATTGGAAATTTGGCTAGAAATTAGCCAAGCAAGCATGTTTCAAATATTCACCAAAAATAGACATTTGATCTTACAGTCAACTTTTTCACAGATTTGTGTTATAAACATTCTCAAGAGTCTTCATATGAACTTGTGATTGAATCAGAGTATCAGTTTTTGACTGGCTGATGTGTAAAGCATTATTTTAGCGTTAGCGATAAGTTCAATTTGCTTTATATCAATCATTTTTGGAGATATGAAGTTGCCTTTGCACACGGTAACATGTTGTAGTGTCTTCCATCGATATACCAAGTTTCGTGTTGATATCTCAAAGATTTGCTGAGACATGACTTCACATCCTGTTTGGCGGCTTTTCTGATGAATTTGATTGGCTGTACCGGACAAACGGTTGTGAGGATCAAAATTCTTTTCGATAACTTTTGTGAGGCTTGGTCTGAAGATCATGTCTGGTAACTTTGAAGAAGATATGACAAAAATTGTAGGAGGAGTAGGCTTTCAAAGGTTTTTGATAAAACCGGAAGTAGCGGAAAATCTATATAACCGGAAATTGACGCCATGGGGTGCGTTGAACTCGGCTTGAACCAGGGAATCCAATGGTACCTCATTTTTGAAAATGGGTCATACGGTTCAAAAGTTGCGTGTGTAAACACAAGTCCAACTTTGACCCGTTGGTGGCGCTGGAGTGGTCTAATGGGAGACATGAAACTTGGTGTAGGTATAGAATCAACTGTCCTTAATGAGTGTGCCAAATTTCACAAAAAGTTGTCGAAGTGTTCTAGGGGCTGCCATTGACTTCCATGGAACAAGAATAATAATAAATATAACTGCAAGCAGTAATGGCGGATTCCTCCAAACATTGCGAACCATTGAAAAATGTAACAGTGATGTTAAGAATCCTCATTCAACCATTCACATTCATTTTTCTAACCTCGAAAGTGGACCCTTGGTCATCTGAACGAGCCCAGTTCTTCTTGGCCGCTGTAGAACGTTTGCTGGAACGTGGCATCTAAAAAATACAGAAAAAATCACAACTATAAAAAGCCACATACCACACTACTGAACAACTATTTCATAATCTTAAATAATTGTAACTTCATGCTCAACAGTTCTAGTATACAGACCTTTAAGAACATGATAAGATGGTTTGAATTCTCAAGACACCAACCTCTTTTTACTTTACACATCCAATATTTCCCTGTATTCTATTTCAACTGTGTACATTCGAATGTAAGTCTGTAGATATTAAGAAGCAGATAGATTGAAGACTATAAAAACAAATTTGTGTATATATAGATAAAATGTTACATTAGTACGAGCCCTTGACCTTTTAATAGCATTAAGGGGTATGTGTCTACATATTTGTTTAAAATTTCGCTATATAGTTTCGAGAACAAACAATGAAATAATTCCTGGAATTTCCGCTGATACTTCTTAACCACTTTCAGACCGACTTCAAACGTTCGCTTAAATGTTTTCTATTTTCCACAAAATCGAGAGTTATTTAACACTTTGTTAGCACTATCCTTGGTCACAATGTTTGAGTTAAATTATACGGACACCTTCTAAAATGGCTGTTTCTCAAACCAATTAGCACTAGGCTACGGCTAGCACTACAGCTATCTTATCAAACAAGTTACAAACGTACTGTAGAACGTAACCCGTTAATGAGCAGCGTCACAATATGTGATCGTTCGAATGTCGGTCCCACAGCGTAACATGACAATAATGTTAAAAGTTTTATAGCTTGCAAGCCTGCAATACATACTGTAAACAAAGAAATCCTTAGCTCACCTAGCCTAGCTCAAATTAGCTAATATCTTGTTAGCTAATAACACGCCTTAAAACTATATCAAATAGTCTTCCAATTATCATACATATAAAAACGCTAAGATACATGTTTTGTAGGCTACTGTCGTTATATGTAATGATTACTCACGGTCAAATAGTGCAACAAGGAAAATGAAAAGGGCTGCAGTAGTAACGCTAGTTGTCTTCAGGTCTTCAGAGATGAAATAAGTCTTCTTGTTTGGGTCCTGAAGGTGGAGTGCTGAAGCTCAAAATCGTGCATTAGAACGATCCCTCGCGATAGAGGAGCAGGATTTTTCTGTATCGCTTTAATACTTTCCTTCAACCCTTTTACAATGTGTTTGCATGTCCAGTTACTGCACATTTTTCAACGGACAAACATTTTGTTTCTTTATCGACACAGGCAAGTTTTCAGGACACCTATAGTCCGCATCCAATCAGAGCTCATATACGTGACACCTTCATAACATCCACCAATCGTGTACCCCAATATTCAACGTAGGACGTAAACATTCACATGCATTTTGGTGAGCCGGTAATACTGTCAGTGGGTGACAGACCTTCAAATGCATAAAAACAAGTCAAACAATTGTATTATTCAGGTATTCCGTAAAGAAGCATAGCAACATTACACTTGAACCAGCATATTTGTTAGGCTACATTATTGATTGGAAGTGCATTTTATGTGAATATTATTTATAATAACTAAATATATAGTTCAAGAAATGATCTGATTTAAAATAACTACTTTCTTTCCTTCACTTTTGTCTTGTAATACACAAAGATACAAGCCCTAAAGGGAACCTTTCCCTGAGGAAGCAACTACAATTCGAGCCCTATGCTCAAGCCTTACCAGAGTTGGTGTATCACAGTGAACTAGACATCCCATTCAACATTATATGCAAAAGGGAAAAATACACCAAACGAACATTTAGCAGAAAGAGACTAAGTAAAAATGTACATTTACATTACATTTATTCATTTAGCAGACGCTTTTATCCAAAGCGACTTCCAAGAGAGAGCTTTACAAAGTGCATAGGTCACTGATAATAACAACAAGATAGCCCCACAGCATTGCAAGTAGTCAAAAACAAGAAGTACATATTGTGAACAACCAAAAAATAGTGCTAAAGGGAAGAAACCATAAGAGCATGTAGTTAAACAAGTTAAAATTACATAACATTAATCTCTAAGTGCAAGTGTACCTGTAGGAAAGCAATACAAATAGGAATAACTCAAATAGAATACAACAGTTTAAATCAGCTACCACTAACCAACAAGAGCAACAGTCTAAGGAAGAGTCATTGTGATCCTTGAGGAAACTTGCGTTGGGTTCAGCAAACCATTCTTAAGTACCATTGTACTCCCGGAACAAGTTCGTCTTGAGCCTTCTCTTGAAGGTGGAGAGACAGTCCGTGTCTCAAATGTATAGTGTGTGATACACACATAGCTGGCAAGTTGCTAGTTTCTGCTGACAGGCAAATGGATGAAAACCTCTGACTGTATATCCGTGGTAGGGATTAGGTTGCTTCAGAGGCAAAGTACCATTTCAATAGCTTCAGGGACTAGTCAGCTAAATCTCCCATCCCAAATCAGTCTACCATCTCCAGTCAGATCGGGCTACCATCTCCAGCCAGCTCAGTCTCCCATCATCAGCCAGCTCATGGTCTCTTCACCAGCCAGTTCAGTCTACAGTACACTCAACAAGTATTAGAAACAACACAGCTTACACTCTCCAACTGCAACACATTATACAATCAGATGTTAAAAACAACCTCTCACTCAAATTTTATATGTTACTTTTGACAGGGTTTGACAATATTTATTTAAAGCTCAGCAGCCTTGTATTACTGTTATTTCGGAGCCGGAAGCTTGTAGTCTAGCTTCTTGACACATGATCCTGTTATGAACAATTTGATTTGCTAACAAGATGATATACCAGTTCTGGTTGCTTGGACAGTTTAGGTAGCTAAATTGGAAATGTATATTCTGACTGCAGACAATCAGTTTGGTTTTAAAAGAAAACATGGTACTGATCTCTGTATCTATGCTCTGAAGGAGATTGTCTCAGGTACACAAGTCTTAATTAATCTGTATTTTTATGCTTTATTGATGCTTACAAAGCTTTCGATCGAATTTGTCATGAAAAACTGTTTATGAAGCTAATAGCGAGAGGTGTCCCTAAACCTCTTGTGAGGATTTTGGTGTTCTGGTATGCCAATCAAACTTTTCATGTTAAATGGGACAATGTTGTATCAGCTCCTTAACGGAGTTCGACAAGGAGGAATTTGATTTCCCTTTTTGTTTAATATGGATATGGACGACTTATCAAGCCAGCTGAATAAGACAAATACAGGCTGTCTTGTTGGTGAATCTATTGTCAATCATCTGATGTACGCAGATGATCTGGTTCCACTCAGCCTGTTGCAACAGATGCTTTGGGTGTGCTCTCAGTATGGCTTAGATCATGATATAAAATATAATGCAAAGAAAAGCCACATAATGATAGTCAGAAGTAATCAGGACAGGAAATTAACCTTCCCTACCTTTTATTTATCTGGCAGTCCCCTTGGTGTTTGTGAGGAAATAAAAAATCTGGGCCATGTCATTTCTGATGATTGGACAGATGACAACGATATGTATCAACAGCGCTGTCAAATATATTCTCAGGCCAGTATGTTATTAAGGACGTTTTCTATGTGCTCAGATTCAGTTAAATGTTCCCTGTTTAGAACCTACATAACACCATTGTACACTGCTCATTTGTGGTCTATGTAGAGGAAAAGGAGTATACAGATACTGAAAGTAGCCTACAATGATGCTTTTAGATTGCTACTTAATGTGCCAAGGTGGCATAGTGCTAGTCAGTTGTTTGTGTCTAAGCACGTACCAACCTGTAAGGCAATCCTGAGACAACTGATGTATGGTTTCATGTGTCGACTGGACAAGTCTGAGAACTGAATAGTAGAGGCTCTGTTCAACCCTCTAAAGAGCTGCTATCGATTACTTGGAACTTAAGACTACATTGGTACAACTGTCTTCATACTTTTTATGCACTGTATTATCTATGTTTTATGTTTTTGTTTTACTCTCTTTTTTATAGCTCTATGTCTGTTATTTTATGTGGAACTTGGCGTCTGAAATAAAGATTTATATATATAAATACTTATATATATATCAATGTTTCAGGATTTGTATAACTTTTTACCATTGCATACAAAATCGGAAATGCAATACTAAAAAGATCAGCTTTTGTTAAGAGATCCAAGATTACAAGATCCACAAGGCCTTTGCTAGAAACCAAGGAATGAGTGGGGGCTTGGTCAGCCCACACTCTCCTGAAATGTTGCGTGTGCGTCTTGCCAAGCCCGCGCGTGTGTAAGTTAAGGCTGAGTGTGTGAGGATGTGGAGCACGCGCGGGCAGGAGGAGGGGAGACATTCATTGGAAATTTGGCTAGAAATTAGCCAAGCAAGCATGTTTCAAATATTCACCAAAAATCGACCTTTGATCTTACAGTCAAATTTTTCACAGATTTGTGTTATAAACATTCTCAAGAGTCTTCATATGAACTTGTGATTGAATCAGAGTATCAGTTTTTGACTGGCTGATGTGTAAAGCATTATTTTAGCGTTAGCGATAAGTTCAATTTGCTTTATATCAATCATTTTTGGAGATATGAAGTTGCCTTTGCACACGGTAACATGTTGTAGTGTCTTCCATCGATATACCAAGTTTCGTGTTGATATCTCAAAGATTTGCTGAGACATGACTTCACATCCTGTTTGGCGGCTTTTCTGATGAATTTGATTGGCTGTACCGGACAAACGGTTGTGAGGATCAAAATTCTTTTCGATAACTTTTGTGACGCTTGGTCTGAAGATCATCTCTGGTAACTTTGAAGAAGATATGACAAAAATTGTAGGAGGAGTAGGCTTTCAAAGGTTTTTGATAAAACCGGAAGTAGCGGAAAATCTATATAACCGGAAATTGACGCCATGGGGTGCGTTGAACTCGGCTTGAACCAGGGAATCCAATGGTACCTCATTTTTGAAAATGGGTCATACGGTTCAAAAGTTGCGTGTGTAAACACAAGTCCAACTTTGACCCGTTGGTGGCGCTGGAGTGGCCTAATGGGAGACATGAAACTTGGTGTAGGTATAGAATCAACTGTCCTTAATGAGTGTGCCAAATTTCACAAAAAGTTGTCGAAGTGTTCTAGGGGCTGCCATTGACTTCCATGGAACAAGAATAATAATAATAATAAATATAACTGCAAGCAGTAATGGCGGATTCCTCCAAACATTGCGAACCATTGAAAAATGTATATTCTTGACAAATTGGAACTGTATAGAAAAATCTATGCTGCAGAATTACCAATGGGATACCAAATCTGAAATATAATACCATCAAGATCCACAAGGGCCTTTATTTCAACCCAAGGAGTGAAGGGAGGGGGCTTGGTTAGCCTATCCATTCCAGAAAGCCTTTGTGCTCTAGGGCGTGGAATGTAGCGCCACCTATGGGTAATGGTGGGACAGTTGTGGTGTGGTAATTACCCTTCAGTCATGATGCTGGGATGAATGTTGGCCTATATGTAGAGACCAGGGAGACAGACACACCGGCCAGTTGCCCTGATGGGTCCGTGGTAGATCATTAATGCGGGTTGTATCCTACAACGCTTGTGGCCTCCGAGTAGGACATACTGCTGCTGATAGATCAAGACGTTTGGTGGTGGACACATTGCTGGACGAGAGTGACATTGTCTGCCTTCAAGAAACCTGGATGGCCAAGCAAGATCTGGACAAATTGAACTCCCTACACAAGAACTTTCATGGTGCTGGAGAGTCCACTACCGATCTCAGCATGAGAATGGTTTGTGGGAGGATAGCTGGTGGTGTAGCTATACTGTGGAACATAAAATATGACCCAACGGTAAAGGTGGTGTGGCTTAACGTTGACTGGGCTATTGGGTTGGAGTTTAATCACAATGAAAATAAATGTACTATTGTAAATGTGTACACACCATATGAATCCTATGACCATGAGGATGAATTTCAGAACAAGTTAGCTTTTATTCAGTCCTTCAAAGAGGACAATAGTTCATGTTGTGTCTATGTCATGGGTGATTTTAATGCTGACATGTCAGATAAGTGTTTATTCGCACAACATCTGCAGCAGTTCTGTAATGAAACTAAATTAATTATATCAAGCGTTATTGCCTGATACAAGTTTTACCTATATAAGTGAAACGTGGCACACAACCTCCTGGCTAGACCATATTGTAACCACAGCCGATGCTCATGACTCACTGGAAAGTATAGAGATGTGTTATGGGCTGGCCACCACTGATCACATACCAGTTGCTATGCTGCTAAATGTTGAGAGTGTACCCTTGTTGCTGGCCCCCCAAGAAAACTGGACTGGTCAAAATTGACCAAAGAGGTTATGCACAGATATTCTCTATTAACTGACAGCTTACATAGTGATGTTGCATTTTCTAGGGATGCCCTAATGTGCACGGATATGAACTGCAAGGATAAACATCATGCTGAAAAGCTCTGTGCCATGTATGATGATATTGTCAAATGTCTTTATGCTTTCAGTGAAGGTTTTATTAATCACAAGAGTAAGGTCCCTAACGCACGGCCTGTCTGGAATGAGTTTGTGTCTGAGCAACATGCTGCTGCTAGAGAAGCCTTTAGAGTCTGGTCAGAGGCAGGCAGACCCAGACAGAGAGTGCTGCTTGATAACAAAAACCTCACAAATGCTAGATTTAAATATGCACTCGTTTCATTAAGAGAAATGAAAACACAATGAGAGCAGACTCGCTGGCCAGAAAGATGCAGAATAACAATCTTACTGACTTCTGGAAGGAGGTCAAGATCATAAATAATAACAGAACTCCCCTCCCTTCTGATATCAAAGGGGTTAGTTGTCCAGAGAAGATTGCTGATCTATGGCATGAGCACTACAGTAAACTATTTAATTGTGTTCAAAGTAATACAGTGAGAATTGATAATCAATATAAAGGTATCTCTGCAGACTTGATAGTTAGATCAGTAGATATTTATGATGCCATCCACATGCTAGACAACAACAAAGCTTGTGGTATGGATTCCATTTCTGCAGAGCATCTAAAAAATGCCAGTTATAGACTCAGTCCATTTCTAGCCATGTGTCTCACTGGAATTATGGTTCATGGTGTTCTACCGAACTCTATTATGTCAGTACTGTTAGTGCCTGTTGTTAAAGATAAGGCTGGTAAACTGAACAGCATAGACAACTATCGACCCATGGCATTGGCCAGTATCTTGTCTAAAGTGTTTGAGAGAATTATTTGATTGAAATTGGAAATGTATATTCTGACTGCAGAAAATCAGTTTGGTTTTAAAAGAAAACATGGTACTGATCTCTTTATCTATGCTCTGAAGCAGATTGTCTCAGGTACACAAGTCTTAATTCATCTGTATTTTTATGCTTTATTGATGCTTACAAAGCTTTCGATCGAATTTGTCATGAAAAACTGTTTATGAAGCTAATAGCGAGAGGTGTCCCTAAACCTCTTGTGAGGATTTTGGTGTTCTGGTATGCCAATCAAACTTTTCATGTTAAATGGGACAATGTCGTATCAGCTGCTTTCCATGTTGGTAACGGATTTCGACAAGGAGGAATTTGATTTCCCTTTTTGTTTAATATGGATATGGACGACTTATCAAGCCAGCTGAATAAGACAAATACAGGCTGTCTTGTTGGTGAATCTATTGTCAATCATCTGATGTACGCAGATTATCTGGTTCCACTCAGCCTGTTGCAACAGATGCTATGGGTGTGCTCTCAGTATGGCTTAGATCATGATATAAAATATAATGCAAAGAAAAGCCACATAATGATAGTCAGAAGTAATCAGGACAGGAAATTAACCTTCCCTACCTTTTATTTATCTGGCAGTCCCCTTGGTGTTTGTGAGGAAATAAAATATCTGCCATGTAATTTCTGATGATTGGACAGATGACAACGATATGTATCAACAGCGCTGTCAAATATATTCTCAGGCCAGTATGTTATTAAGGACGTTTTCTATGTGCTCAGATTCAGTTAAATGTTCCCTGTTTAGAACCTACATAACACCATTGTACACTGCTCATTTGTGGTCTATGTACAGGTAAAGGAGTATACAGATACTGAAAGTAGCCTACAATGATGCTTTTAGATTGCTACTTAATGTGCCAAGGTGGCATAGTGCTAGTCAGTTGTTTGTGTCTAAGCACGTACCAACCTGTAAGGCAATCCTGAGACAACTGATGTATGGTTTCAATGATGCTTTTAGATTGCTACTTAATGTGCCTAGGTGGCATAGTGCTGGTCAGTTGTTTCTGTCTAAGCACGTACCAACCTGTAAGGCACTCCTGAGACAACTGATGTATGGTTTCATGTGTCGACTGGACAAGTCTGAGAACTGAATAGTAGAGGCCCTGGTCAACCCTCTAAAGAGCTGCTATCGATTACTTGGAACTTAAGACTACATTGGCACAAAAGTCTTCATACTTTTTATGCACTGTATTATCTATGTTTTATGTTTTCGTTTTACTCTCTTTTTTATAGCTCTATGTCTGTTATTTTATGTGGAACTTGGCGTCTGAAATAAAGATTTATATATATATAAATACATATATATATATCAATGTTTCAGGATTTGTATAACTTTTTACCATTGCATACAAAATCGGAAATGCAATACTAAAAAGATCAGCTTTTGTTAAGAGATCCAAGATTACAAGATCCACAAGGCCTTGGCTAGAAACCAAGGAATGAGTGGGGGCTTGGTCAGCCCACACTCTCCTGAAATGTTGCGTGTGCGTCTTGCCAAGCCCGCGCGTGTGTAAGTTAAGGCTGAGTGTGTGAGGATGTGGAGCACGCGCGGGCAGGAGGAGGGGAGACATTCATTGGAAATTTGGCTAGAAATTAGCCAAGCAAGCATGTTTCAAATATTCACCAAAAATCGACCTTTGATCTTACAGTCAACTTTTTCACAGATTTGTGTTATAAACATTCTCAAGAGTCTTCATATGAACTTGTGATTGAATCAGAGTATCAGTTTTTGACTGGCTGATGTGTAAAGCATTATTTTAGCGTTAGCGATAAGTTCAATTTGCTTTATATCAATCATTTTTGGAGATATGAAGTTGCCTTTGCACACGGTAACATGTTGTAGTGTCTTCCATCGATATACCAAGTTTCGTGTTGATATCTCAAAGATTTGCTGAGACATGACTTCACATCCTGTTTGGCGGCTTTTCTGATGAATTTGATTGGCTGTACCGGACAAACGGTTGTGAGGATCAAAATTCTTTTCGATAACTTTTGTGACGCTTGGTCTGAAGATCATCTCTGGTAACTTTGAAGAAGATATGACAAAAATTGTAGGAGGAGTAGGCTTTCAAAGGTTTTTGATAAAACCGGAAGTAGCGGAAAATCTATATAACCGGAAATTGACGCCATGGGGTGCGTTGAACTCGGCTTGAACCAGGGAATCCAATGGTACCTCATTTTTGAAAATGGGTCATACGGTTCAAAAGTTGCGTGTGTAAACACAAGTCCAACTTTGACCCGTTGGTGGCGCTGGAGTGGTCTAATGGGAGACATGAAACTTGGTGTAGGTATAGAATCAACTGTCCTTAATGAGTGTGCCAAATTTCACAAAAAGTTGTCGAAGGGTTCTAGGGGCTGCCATTGACTTCCATGGAACAAGAATAATAATAATAATAAAACTAACAATAACAATAGGTTTCCTCCTGACGGAGGAATCCTAATAATAAAACTAACAATAACAATAGGTTTCCTCCTGACGGAGGAATCCTAAATATAACTGCAAGCAGTAATGGCGGATTCCTCCAAACATTGCGAACCATTGAAAAATTAATATTCTTGACAAATTGGAACTGTATAGAAAAATCTATGCTGCAGAATTACCAATGGGATACCAAATCTGAAATATAATACCACCAGGATCCACAAGGGCATTTATTTCAACTCAAGGAGTGAAGGGAGGGGGCTTGGTTAGCCTATCCATTCCAGAAAGCCTTTGTGCTTTAGGGCGTGGAATGTAGCGCCACATATGGGTAATGGTGGGACAGTTGTGGTTTGGTAATTACCCTTGGTCTATACTTTCAAAAAAGCTCGACCAGAGAATACCCCCCGCTCTCAGGGTACCGAGCTTCAGCTCAGTCATGATGCTGGGATGAATGTAGGCCTATATGTAGAGACCAGGGAGACAGACACACCGGCCAGCTGCCCTGATGGGTCCGTGGTAGATCATTAATGCGGGTTGTATCCTACAACGCTCGTGGCCTCCGAGTAGGACATACTGCTGCTGATAGATCAAGACGTTTGGTGGTGGACACATTGCTGGACGAGAGTGACATTGTCTGCCTTCAAGAAACCTGGATGACCAAGCAAGATCTGGACAAATTGAACTCCCTACACAAGAACTTTCATGGTGCTGGAGAATCCACTACCGATCTCAGCATGAGAATGGTTTGTGGGAGGATAGCTGGTGGTGTAGCTATACTGTGGAACATAAAATATGACCCAACGGTAAAGGTGGTGTGGCTTAACGTTGACTGGGCTATTGGGTTGGAGTTTAATCACAATGAAAATAAATGTACTATTGTAAATGTGTACACACCATATGAATCCTATGACCATGAGGATGAATTTCAGAACAGGTTAGCTTTTATTCAGTCCTTCATAGAGGACAATAGTTCATGTTGTGTCTATGTCATGGGTGATTTTAATGCTGACATGTCAGATAAGTGTTTATTCGCACAACATCTGCAGCAGTTCTGTAATGAAACTAAATTAATTATATCAAGCGTTATTGCCTGATACAAGTTTTACCTATATAAGTGAAACGTGGCACACAACTTCCTGGCTAGACCATATTGTAACCACAGCCGATTCTCATGACTCACTGGAAAGTATAGAGATGTGTTATGGGCTGGCCACCACTGATCACATACCAGTTGCTATGCTGCTAAATGTTGAGAGTGTACCCTTGTTGCTGGCCCCCCAAGAAAACTGGACTGGTCAAAATTGACCAAAGAGGTTCGGCACAGATATTCTCTATTAACTAATTCTCGGATATGAACTGCAAGGATAAACATAATGCTGAAAAGCTCTGTGCCATGTATGATGATATTGTCAAATGTCTTTATGCTTCCAGTGAACCTTTTATTAATCACAAGAGTAAGGTCCCTAACGCACGGCCTGTCTGGAATGAGTTTGTGTCTGAGCAACATGCTGCTGCTAGAGAAGCCTTTAGAGTCTGGTCAGAGGCAGGCAGACCCAGACAGAGAGTGCTGCTTGATAACAAAAACCTCACAAATGCTAGATTTAAATATGCACTCGTTTCATTAAGAGAAATGAAAACACAATGAGAGCAGACTCGCTGGCCAGAAAGATGCAGAATAACAATCTTACTGACTTCTGGAAGGAGGTCAAGATCATAAATAATAACAGAACTCCCCTCCCTTCTGATATCAAAGGGGTTAGTTGTCCAGAGAAGATTGCTGATCTATGGCATGAGCACTACAGTAAACTATTTAATTGTGTTCAAAGTAACACAGTGAGAATTGATAATCAATATAAAGGTATCTCTGCAGACTTGATAGTTAGATCAGTAGATATTTATGATGCCATCCACATGCTAGACAACAACAAAGCTTGTGGTATGGATTCCATTTCTGCAGAGCATCTAAAAAATGCCAGTTATAGACTCAGTCCATTTCTAGCCATGTGTCTCACTGGAATTATGGTTCATGGTGTTCTACCGAACTCTATTATGTCAGTACTGTTAGTGCCTGTTGTTAAAGATAAGGCTGGTAAACTGAACAGCATAGACAACTGTAGCGCCTCTCTAGTTTGGTGGATTTGTAATGAGAGGTGGCTAACCTGAGTTCGTTAGTAATTGTTACTAACTTAAACCAATTTAACATATGAAAAAAACAATACAACCAACTGTTAAACAAAAACAGGAAAGATTTACTTCAGACAAAAAATCAGTTCTTCAGTTATTGGTTCAACATTTACATGACATCGTAATGCACATGGACACACAATACAAACTAGCCGGCAATGCTAACTACACGAATACCTTAATTCAGTACAGTTCTACGGTGCATGCCTGAGTGTAGCTCGTGTGCGTTGTAGCCGTAAACAAAATGGCTGTTTCGCCAGGATGGCACAAAATAACAAGGAGCTGGTACCTCGGATCAGCAGTGCGGTAGCACACGCACTGCGGCAGAAGGGCGGCAGCAGGTGAAGGAGAGACCGACCAAATACTCTCGTGGATTTACGAGACGAACCAACTCAGGAAGAAGACTGAGGACGACGACAATCCCGACCTCCACCGGCTCCAACCTGGCACTCGCTGTCGCTAGTCTGGCGGCAAAGCCCGTGCTTAATCCAAAACCGCCAACAGCCAAACTCCTCTTTCTGGGTTATTGTTGTTGGTTGAGATATTCACCCAACAATATAAACATAACACCACTAATGATAATATAAAATCTTCACTCTTGGTATTTTACCGTACGCTACAATTTTCTTCTCCCTCCAACTCCTCCGCTCGCTCTGTCTTTTTCTACTCCAACCTCATCTACCCCAACTTCCCGTGTTACCCTGCCCTTTGACCTCAAACCGGATTGGCTTAACATCATAATCAAAATTAAAGCAACAACATAGATTCACAAAACATTCATCTTACTCTCTTCATATTTGTAACCGGTACATTTTAACATGCGTTTTTTAAACAACAGATATACATTTCCAAATGCTGTATTCAGTAAAACATGAACAATATGCATTTCTCATCAAATCAAAATCATACTCTCAAACCTTAAAGTCTATTTATTAAACTATGAACTTAAGTATTATGTATTCAAACTTTTATATTTATGTAATAGGATTGTTTCAACAGAAATGTTTACCACCCGGGCTACACAACTATCGACCCATTGCATTGGCCAGTATCTTGTCTAAAGTGTTTGAGAGAATTATTTGATTGAAATTGGAAATGTATATTCTGACTGCAGAAAATCAGTTTGGTTTTAAAAGAAAACATGGTACTGATCTCTGTATCTATGCTCTGAAGGAGATTGTCTCAGGTACACAAGTCTTAATTCATCTGTATTTTTATGCTTTATTGATGCTTACAAAGCTTTCGATCGAATTTGTCATGAAAAACTGTTTATGAAGCTAATAGCGAGAGGTGTCCCTAAACCTCTTTTGAGGATTTTGGTGTTCTGGTATGCCAATCAAACTTTTCATGTTAAATGGGACAATGTCGTATCAGCTGCTTTCCATGTTGGTAACGGAGTTCGACAAGGAGGAATTTGATTTCCCTTTTTGTTTAATATGGATATGGACGACTTATCAAGCCAGCTGAATAAGACAAATACAGGCTGTCTTGTTGGTGAATCTATTGTCAATCATCTGATGTACGCAGATTATCTGGTTCCACTCAGCCTGTTGCAACAGATGCTATGGGTGTGCTCTCAGTATGGCTTAGATCATGATATAAAATATAATGCAAAGAAAAGCCACATAATGATAGTCAGAAGTAATCAGGACAGGAAATTAACCTTCCCTACCTTTTATTTATCTGGCAGTCCCCTTGGTGTTTGTGAGGAAATAAAATATCTGCCATGTCATTTCTGATGATTGGACAGATGACAACGATATGTATCAACAGCGCTGTCAAATATATTCTCAGGCCAGTATGTTATTAAGGACGTTTTCTATGTGCTCAGATTCAGTTAAATGTTCCCTGTTTAGAACCTACATAACACCATTGTACACTGCTCATTTGTGGTCTATGTACAGGTAAAGGAGTATACAGATACTGAAAGTAGCCTACAATGATGCTTTTAGATTGCTACTTAATGTGCCAAGGTGGCATAGTGCTAGTCAGTTGTTTGTGTCTAAGCACGTACCAACCTGTAAGGCAATCCTGAGACAACTGATGTATGGTTTCAATGATGCTTTTAGATTGCTACTTAATGTGCCTAGGTGGCATAGTGCTGGTCAGTTGTTTCTGTCTAAGCACGTACCAACCTGTAAGGCACTCCTGAGACAACTGATGTATGGTTTCATGTGTCGACTGGACAAGTCTGAGAACTGAATAGTAGAGGCCCTGGTCAACCCTCTAAAGAGCTGCTATCGATTACTTGGAACTTAAGACTACATTGGCACAAAAGTCTTCATACTTTTTATGCACTGTATTATCTATGTTTTATGTTTTCGTTTTACTCTCTTTTTTATAGCTCTATGTCTGTTATTTTATGTGGAACTTGGCGTCTGAAATAAAGATTTATATATATATAAATACATATATATATATCAATGTTTCAGGATTTGTATAACTTTTTACCATTGCATACAAAATCGGAAATGCAATACTAAAAAGATCAGCTTTTGTTAAGAGATCCAAGATTACAAGATCCACAAGGCCTTGGCTAGAAACCAAGGAATGAGTGGGGGCTTGGTCAGCCCACACTCTCCTGAAATGTTGCGTGTGCGTCTTGCCAAGCCCGCGCGTGTGTAAGTTAAGGCTGAGTGTGTGAGGATGTGGAGCACGCGCGGGCAGGAGGAGGGGAGACATTCATTGGAAATTTGGCTAGAAATTAGCCAAGCAAGCATGTTTCAAATATTCACCAAAAATCGACCTTTGATCTTACAGTCAACTTTTTCACAGATTTGTGTTATAAACATTCTCAAGAGTCTTCATATGAACTTGTGATTGAATCAGAGTATCAGTTTTTGACTGGCTGATGTGTAAAGCATTATTTTAGCGTTAGCGATAAGTTCAATTTGCTTTATATCAATCATTTTTGGAGATATGAAGTTGCCTTTGCACACGGTAACATGTTGTAGTGTCTTCCATCGATATACCAAGTTTCGTGTTGATATCTCAAAGATTTGCTGAGACATGACTTCACATCCTGTTTGGCGGCTTTTCTGATGAATTTGATTGGCTGTACCGGACAAACGGTTGTGAGGATCAAAATTCTTTTCGATAACTTTTGTGACGCTTGGTCTGAAGATCATCTCTGGTAACTTTGAAGAAGATATGACAAAAATTGTAGGAGGAGTAGGCTTTCAAAGGTTTTTGATAAAACCGGAAGTAGCGGAAAATCTATATAACCGGAAATTGACGCCATGGGGTGCGTTGAACTCGGCTTGAACCAGGGAATCCAATGGTACCTCATTTTTGAAAATGGGTCATACGGTTCAAAAGTTGCGTGTGTAAACACAAGTCCAACTTTGACCCGTTGGTGGCGCTGGAGTGGTCTAATGGGAGACATGAAACTTGGTGTAGGTATAGAATCAACTGTCCTTAATGAGTGTGCCAAATTTCACAAAAAGTTGTCGAAGGGTTCTAGGGGCTGCCATTGACTTCCATGGAACAAGAATAATAATAATAATAAAACTAACAATAACAATAGGTTTCCTCCTGACGGAGGAATCCTAATAATAAAACTAACAATAACAATAGGTTTCCTCCTGACGGAGGAATCCTAAATATAACTGCAAGCAGTAATGGCGGATTCCTCCAAACATTGCGAACCATTGAAAAATGAATATTCTTGACAAATTGGAACTGTATAGAAAAATCTATGCTGCAGAATTACCAATGGGATACCAAATCTGAAATATAATACCACCAGGATCCACAAGGGCATTTATTTCAACTCAAGGAGTGAAGGGAGGGGGCTTGGTTAGCCTATCCATTCCAGAAAGCCTTTGTGCTTTAGGGCGTGGAATGTAGCGCCACATATGGGTAATGGTGGGACAGTTGTGGTTTGGTAATTACCCTTGGTCTATACTTTCAAAAAAGCTCGACCAGAGAATACCCCCCGCTCTCAGGGTACCGAGCTTCAGCTCAGTCATGATGCTGGGATGAATGTAGGCCTATATGTAGAGACCAGGGAGACAGACACACCGGCCAGCTGCCCTGATGGGTCCGTGGTAGATCATTAATGCGGGTTGTATCCTACAACGCTCGTGGCCTCCGAGTAGGACATACTGCTGCTGATAGATCAAGACGTTTGGTGGTGGACACATTGCTGGACGAGAGTGACATTGTCTGCCTTCAAGAAACCTGGATGACCAAGCAAGATCTGGACAAATTGAACTCCCTACACAAGAACTTTCATGGTGCTGGAGAATCCACTACCGATCTCAGCATGAGAATGGTTTGTGGGAGGATAGCTGGTGGTGTAGCTATACTGTGGAACATAAAATATGACCCAACGGTAAAGGTGGTGTGGCTTAACGTTGACTGGGCTATTGGGTTGGAGTTTAATCACAATGAAAATAAATGTACTATTGTAAATGTGTACACACCATATGAATCCTATGACCATGAGGATGAATTTCAGAACAGGTTAGCTTTTATTCAGTCCTTCATAGAGGACAATAGTTCATGTTGTGTCTATGTCATGGGTGATTTTAATGCTGACATGTCAGATAAGTGTTTATTCGCACAACATCTGCAGCAGTTCTGTAATGAAACTAAATTAATTATATCAAGCGTTATTGCCTGATACAAGTTTTACCTATATAAGTGAAACGTGGCACACAACTTCCTGGCTAGACCATATTGTAACCACAGCCGATTCTCATGACTCACTGGAAAGTATAGAGATGTGTTATGGGCTGGCCACCACTGATCACATACCAGTTGCTATGCTGCTAAATGTTGAGAGTGTACCCTTGTTGCTGGCCCCCCAAGAAAACTGGACTGGTCAAAATTGACCAAAGAGGTTCGGCACAGATATTCTCTATTAACTAATTCTCGGATATGAACTGCAAGGATAAACATAATGCTGAAAAGCTCTGTGCCATGTATGATGATATTGTCAAATGTCTTTATGCTTCCAGTGAACCTTTTATTAATCACAAGAGTAAGGTCCCTAACGCACGGCCTGTCTGGAATGAGTTTGTGTCTGAGCAACATGCTGCTGCTAGAGAAGCCTTTAGAGTCTGGTCAGAGGCAGGCAGACCCAGACAGAGAGTGCTGCTTGATAACAAAAACCTCACAAATGCTAGATTTAAATATGCACTCGTTTCATTAAGAGAAATGAAAACACAATGAGAGCAGACTCGCTGGCCAGAAAGATGCAGAATAACAATCTTACTGACTTCTGGAAGGAGGTCAAGATCATAAATAATAACAGAACTCCCCTCCCTTCTGATATCAAAGGGGTTAGTTGTCCAGAGAAGATTGCTGATCTATGGCATGAGCACTACAGTAAACTATTTAATTGTGTTCAAAGTAACACAGTGAGAATTGATAATCAATATAAAGGTATCTCTGCAGACTTGATAGTTAGATCAGTAGATATTTATGATGCCATCCACATGCTAGACAACAACAAAGCTTGTGGTATGGATTCCATTTCTGCAGAGCATCTAAAAAATGCCAGTTATAGACTCAGTCCATTTCTAGCCATGTGTCTCACTGGAATTATGGTTCATGGTGTTCTACCGAACTCTATTATGTCAGTACTGTTAGTGCCTGTTGTTAAAGATAAGGCTGGTAAACTGAACAGCATAGACAACTGTAGCGCCTCTCTAGTTTGGTGGATTTGTAATGAGAGGTGGCTAACCTGAGTTCGTTAGTAATTGTTACTAACTTAAACCAATTTAACATATGAAAAAAACAATACAACCAACTGTTAAACAAAAACAGGAAAGATTTACTTCAGACAAAAAATCAGTTCTTCAGTTATTGGTTCAACATTTACATGACATCGTAATGCACATGGACACACAATACAAACTAGCCGGCAATGCTAACTACACGAATACCTTAATTCAGTACAGTTCTACGGTGCATGCCTGAGTGTAGCTCGTGTGCGTTGTAGCCGTAAACAAAATGGCTGTTTCGCCAGGATGGCACAAAATAACAAGGAGCTGGTACCTCGGATCAGCAGTGCGGTAGCACACGCACTGCGGCAGAAGGGCGGCAGCAGGTGAAGGAGAGACCGACCAAATACTCTCGTGGATTTACGAGACGAACCAACTCAGGAAGAAGACTGAGGACGACGACAATCCCGACCTCCACCGGCTCCAACCTGGCACTCGCTGTCGCTAGTCTGGCGGCAAAGCCCGTGCTTAATCCAAAACCGCCAACAGCCAAACTCCTCTTTCTGGGTTATTGTTGTTGGTTGAGATATTCACCCAACAATATAAACATAACACCACTAATGATAATATAAAATCTTCACTCTTGGTATTTTACCGTACGCTACAATTTTCTTCTCCCTCCAACTCCTCCGCTCGCTCTGTCTTTTTCTACTCCAACCTCATCTACCCCAACTTCCCGTGTTACCCTGCCCTTTGACCTCAAACCGGATTGGCTTAACATCATAATCAAAATTAAAGCAACAACATAGATTCACAAAACATTCATCTTACTCTCTTCATATTTGTAACCGGTACATTTTAACATGCGTTTTTTAAACAACAGATATACATTTCCAAATGCTGTATTCAGTAAAACATGAACAATATGCATTTCTCATCAAATCAAAATCATACTCTCAAACCTTAAAGTCTATTTATTAAACTATGAACTTAAGTATTATGTATTCAAACTTTTATATTTATGTAATAGGATTGTTTCAACAGAAATGTTTACCACCCGGGCTACACAACTATCGACCCATTGCATTGGCCAGTATCTTGTCTAAAGTGTTTGAGAGAATTATTTGATTGAAATTGGAAATGTATATTCTGACTGCAGAAAATCAGTTTGGTTTTAAAAGAAAACATGGTACTGATCTCTGTATCTATGCTCTGAAGGAGATTGTCTCAGGTACACAAGTCTTAATTCATCTGTATTTTTATGCTTTATTGATGCTTACAAAGCTTTCGATCGAATTTGTCATGAAAAACTGTTTATGAAGCTAATAGCGAGAGGTGTCCCTAAACCTCTTTTGAGGATTTTGGTGTTCTGGTATGCCAATCAAACTTTTCATGTTAAATGGGACAATGTTGTATCAGCTGCTTTCCATGTTGGTAACGGAGTTCGACAAGGAGGAATTTGATTTCCCTTTTTGTTTAATATGGATATGGACGACTTATCAAGCCAGCTGAATAAGACAAATACAGGCTGTCTTGTTGGTGAATCTATTGTCAATCATCTGATGTACGCAGATTATCTGGTTCCACTCAGCCTGTTGCAACAGATGCTATGGGTGTGCTCTCAGTATGGCTTAGATCATGATATAAAATATAATGCAAAGAAAAGCCACATAATGATAGTCAGAAGTAATCAGGACAGGAAATTAACCTTCCCTACCTTTTATTTATCTGGCAGTCCCCTTGGTGTTTGTGAGGAAATAAAATATCTGCCATGTCATTTCTGATGATTGGACAGATGACAACGATATGTATCAACAGCGCTGTCAAATATATTCTCAGGCCAGTATGTTATTAAGGACGTTTTCTATGTGCTCAGATTCAGTTAAATGTTCCCTGTTTAGAACCTACATAACACCATTGTACACTGCTCATTTGTGGTCTATGTACAGGTAAAGGAGTATACAGATACTGAAAGTAGCCTACAATGATGCTTTTAGATTGCTACTTAATGTGCCAAGGTGGCATAGTGCTAGTCAGTTGTTTGTGTCTAAGCACGTACCAACCTGTAAGGCAATCCTGAGACAACTGATGTATGGTTTCAATGATGCTTTTAGATTGCTACTTAATGTGCCTAGGTGGCATAGTGCTGGTCAGTTGTTTCTGTCTAAGCACGTACCAACCTGTAAGGCACTCCTGAGACAACTGATGTATGGTTTCATGTGTCGACTGGACAAGTCTGAGAACTGAATAGTAGAGGCCCTGGTCAACCCTCTAAAGAGCTGCTATCGATTACTTGGAACTTAAGACTACATTGGCACAAAAGTCTTCATACTTTTTATGCACTGTATTATCTATGTTTTATGTTTTCGTTTTACTCTCTTTTTTATAGCTCTATGTCTGTTATTTTATGTGGAACTTGGCGTCTGAAATAAAGATTTATATATATATAAATACATATATATATATCAATGTTTCAGGATTTGTATAACTTTTTACCATTGCATACAAAATCGGAAATGCAATACTAAAAAGATCAGCTTTTGTTAAGAGATCCAAGATTACAAGATCCACAAGGCCTTGGCTAGAAACCAAGGAATGAGTGGGGGCTTGGTCAGCCCACACTCTCCTGAAATGTTGCGTGTGCGTCTTGCCAAGCCCGCGCGTGTGTAAGTTAAGGCTGAGTGTGTGAGGATGTGGAGCACGCGCGGGCAGGAGGAGGGGAGACATTCATTGGAAATTTGGCTAGAAATTAGCCAAGCAAGCATGTTTCAAATATTCACCAAAAATCGACCTTTGATCTTACAGTCAACTTTTTCACAGATTTGTGTTATAAACATTCTCAAGAGTCTTCATATGAACTTGTGATTGAATCAGAGTATCAGTTTTTGACTGGCTGATGTGTAAAGCATTATTTTAGCGTTAGCGATAAGTTCAATTTGCTTTATATCAATCATTTTTGGAGATATGAAGTTGCCTTTGCACACGGTAACATGTTGTAGTGTCTTCCATCGATATACCAAGTTTCGTGTTGATATCTCAAAGATTTGCTGAGACATGACTTCACATCCTGTTTGGCGGCTTTTCTGATGAATTTGATTGGCTGTACCGGACAAACGGTTGTGAGGATCAAAATTCTTTTCGATAACTTTTGTGACGCTTGGTCTGAAGATCATCTCTGGTAACTTTGAAGAAGATATGACAAAAATTGTAGGAGGAGTAGGCTTTCAAAGGTTTTTGATAAAACCGGAAGTAGCGGAAAATCTATATAACCGGAAATTGACGCCATGGGGTGCGTTGAACTCGGCTTGAACCAGGGAATCCAATGGTACCTCATTTTTGAAAATGGGTCATACGGTTCAAAAGTTGCGTGTGTAAACACAAGTCCAACTTTGACCCGTTGGTGGCGCTGGAGTGGTCTAATGGGAGACATGAAACTTGGTGTAGGTATAGAATCAACTGTCCTTAATGAGTGTGCCAAATTTCACAAAAAGTTGTCGAAGTGTTCTAGGGGCTGCCATTGACTTCCATGGAACAAGAATAATAATAATAATAAAACTAACAATAACAATAGGTTTCCTCCTGACGGAGGAATCCTAATAATAAAACTAACAATAACAATAGGTTTCCTCCTGACGGAGGAATCCTAAATATAACTGCAAGCAGTAATGGCGGATTCCTCCAAACATTGCGAACCATTGAAAAATGAATATTCTTGACAAATTGGAACTGTATAGAAAAATCTATGCTGCAGAATTACCAATGGGATACCAAATCTGAAATATAATACCACCAGGATCCACAAGGGCATTTATTTCAACTCAAGGAGTGAAGGGAGGGGGCTTGGTTAGCCTATCCATTCCAGAAAGCCTTTGTGCTTTAGGGCGTGGAATGTAGCGCCACATATGGGTAATGGTGGGACAGTTGTGGTTTGGTAATTACCCTTGGTCTATACTTTCAAAAAAGCTCGACCAGAGAATACCCCCCGCTCTCAGGGTACCGAGCTTCAGCTCAGTCATGATGCTGGGATGAATGTAGGCCTATATGTAGAGACCAGGGAGACAGACACACCGGCCAGCTGCCCTGATGGGTCCGTGGTAGATCATTAATGCGGGTTGTATCCTACAACGCTCGTGGCCTCCGAGTAGGACATACTGCTGCTGATAGATCAAGACGTTTGGTGGTGGACACATTGCTGGACGAGAGTGACATTGTCTGCCTTCAAGAAACCTGGATGACCAAGCAAGATCTGGACAAATTGAACTCCCTACACAAGAACTTTCATGGTGCTGGAGAATCCACTACCGATCTCAGCATGAGAATGGTTTGTGGGAGGATAGCTGGTGGTGTAGCTATACTGTGGAACATAAAATATGACCCAACGGTAAAGGTGGTGTGGCTTAACGTTGACTGGGCTATTGGGTTGGAGTTTAATCACAATGAAAATAAATGTACTATTGTAAATGTGTACACACCATATGAATCCTATGACCATGAGGATGAATTTCAGAACAGGTTAGCTTTTATTCAGTCCTTCATAGAGGACAATAGTTCATGTTGTGTCTATGTCATGGGTGATTTTAATGCTGACATGTCAGATAAGTGTTTATTCGCACAACATCTGCAGCAGTTCTGTAATGAAACTAAATTAATTATATCAAGCGTTATTGCCTGATACAAGTTTTACCTATATAAGTGAAACGTGGCACACAACTTCCTGGCTAGACCATATTGTAACCACAGCCGATTCTCATGACTCACTGGAAAGTATAGAGATGTGTTATGGGCTGGCCACCACTGATCACATACCAGTTGCTATGCTGCTAAATGTTGAGAGTGTACCCTTGTTGCTGGCCCCCCAAGAAAACTGGACTGGTCAAAATTGACCAAAGAGGTTCGGCACAGATATTCTCTATTAACTAATTCTCGGATATGAACTGCAAGGATAAACATAATGCTGAAAAGCTCTGTGCCATGTATGATGATATTGTCAAATGTCTTTATGCTTCCAGTGAACCTTTTATTAATCACAAGAGTAAGGTCCCTAACGCACGGCCTGTCTGGAATGAGTTTGTGTCTGAGCAACATGCTGCTGCTAGAGAAGCCTTTAGAGTCTGGTCAGAGGCAGGCAGACCCAGACAGAGAGTGCTGCTTGATAACAAAAACCTCACAAATGCTAGATTTAAATATGCACTCGTTTCATTAAGAGAAATGAAAACACAATGAGAGCAGACTCGCTGGCCAGAAAGATGCAGAATAACAATCTTACTGACTTCTGGAAGGAGGTCAAGATCATAAATAATAACAGAACTCCCCTCCCTTCTGATATCAAAGGGGTTAGTTGTCCAGAGAAGATTGCTGATCTATGGCATGAGCACTACAGTAAACTATTTAATTGTGTTCAAAGTAACACAGTGAGAATTGATAATCAATATAAAGGTATCTCTGCAGACTTGATAGTTAGATCAGTAGATATTTATGATGCCATCCACATGCTAGACAACAACAAAGCTTGTGGTATGGATTCCATTTCTGCAGAGCATCTAAAAAATGCCAGTTATAGACTCAGTCCATTTCTAGCCATGTGTCTCACTGGAATTATGGTTCATGGTGTTCTACCGAACTCTATTATGTCAGTACTGTTAGTGCCTGTTGTTAAAGATAAGGCTGGTAAACTGAACAGCATAGACAACTGTAGCGCCTCTCTAGTTTGGTGGATTTGTAATGAGAGGTGGCTAACCTGAGTTCGTTAGTAATTGTTACTAACTTAAACCAATTTAACATATGAAAAAAACAATACAACCAACTGTTAAACAAAAACAGGAAAGATTTACTTCAGACAAAAAATCAGTTCTTCAGTTATTGGTTCAACATTTACATGACATCGTAATGCACATGGACACACAATACAAACTAGCCGGCAATGCTAACTACACGAATACCTTAATTCAGTACAGTTCTACGGTGCATGCCTGAGTGTAGCTCGTGTGCGTTGTAGCCGTAAACAAAATGGCTGTTTCGCCAGGATGGCACAAAATAACAAGGAGCTGGTACCTCGGATCAGCAGTGCGGTAGCACACGCACTGCGGCAGAAGGGCGGCAGCAGGTGAAGGAGAGACCGACCAAATACTCTCGTGGATTTACGAGACGAACCAACTCAGGAAGAAGACTGAGGACGACGACAATCCCGACCTCCACCGGCTCCAACCTGGCACTCGCTGTCGCTAGTCTGGCGGCAAAGCCCGTGCTTAATCCAAAACCGCCAACAGCCAAACTCCTCTTTCTGGGTTATTGTTGTTGGTTGAGATATTCACCCAACAATATAAACATAACACCACTAATGATAATATAAAATCTTCACTCTTGGTATTTTACCGTACGCTACAATTTTCTTCTCCCTCCAACTCCTCCGCTCGCTCTGTCTTTTTCTACTCCAACCTCATCTACCCCAACTTCCCGTGTTACCCTGCCCTTTGACCTCAAACCGGATTGGCTTAACATCATAATCAAAATTAAAGCAACAACATAGATTCACAAAACATTCATCTTACTCTCTTCATATTTGTAACCGGTACATTTTAACATGCGTTTTTTAAACAACAGATATACATTTCCAAATGCTGTATTCAGTAAAACATGAACAATATGCATTTCTCATCAAATCAAAATCATACTCTCAAACCTTAAAGTCTATTTATTAAACTATGAACTTAAGTATTATGTATTCAAACTTTTATATTTATGTAATAGGATTGTTTCAACAGAAATGTTTACCACCCGGGCTACACAACTATCGACCCATTGCATTGGCCAGTATCTTGTCTAAAGTGTTTGAGAGAATTATTTGATTGAAATTGGAAATGTATATTCTGACTGCAGAAAATCAGTTTGGTTTTAAAAGAAAACATGGTACTGATCTCTGTATCTATGCTCTGAAGGAGATTGTCTCAGGTACACAAGTCTTAATTCATCTGTATTTTTATGCTTTATTGATGCTTACAAAGCTTTCGATCGAATTTGTCATGAAAAACTGTTTATGAAGCTAATAGCGAGAGGTGTCCCTAAACCTCTTGTGAGGATTTTGGTGTTCTGGTATGCCAATCAAACTTTTCATGTTAAATGGGACAATGTTGTATCAGCTGCTTTCCATGTTGGTAACGGAGTTCGACAAGGAGGAATTTGATTTCCCTTTTTGTTTAATATGGATATGGACGACTTATCAAGCCAGCTGAATAAGACAAATACAGGCTGTCTTGTTGGTGAATCTATTGTCAATCATCTGATGTACGCAGATTATCTGGTTCCACTCAGCCTGTTGCAACAGATGCTATGGGTGTGCTCTCAGTATGGCTTAGATCATGATATAAAATATAATGCAAAGAAAAGCCACATAATGATAGTCAGAAGTAATCAGGACAGGAAATTAACCTTCCCTACCTTTTATTTATCTGGCAGTCCCCTTGGTGTTTGTGAGGAAATAAAATATCTGCCATGTCATTTCTGATGATTGGACAGATGACAACGATATGTATCAACAGCGCTGTCAAATATATTCTCAGGCCAGTATGTTATTAAGGACGTTTTCTATGTGCTCAGATTCAGTTAAATGTTCCCTGTTTAGAACCTACATAACACCATTGTACACTGCTCATTTGTGGTCTATGTACAGGTAAAGGAGTATACAGATACTGAAAGTAGCCTACAATGATGCTTTTAGATTGCTACTTAATGTGCCAAGGTGGCATAGTGCTAGTCAGTTGTTTGTGTCTAAGCACGTACCAACCTGTAAGGCAATCCTGAGACAACTGATGTATGGTTTCAATGATGCTTTTAGATTGCTACTTAATGTGCCTAGGTGGCATAGTGCTGGTCAGTTGTTTCTGTCTAAGCACGTACCAACCTGTAAGGCACTCCTGAGACAACTGATGTATGGTTTCATGTGTCGACTGGACAAGTCTGAGAACTGAATAGTAGAGGCCCTGGTCAACCCTCTAAAGAGCTGCTATCGATTACTTGGAACTTAAGACTACATTGGCACAAAAGTCTTCATACTTTTTATGCACTGTATTATCTATGTTTTATGTTTTCGTTTTACTCTCTTTTTTATAGCTCTATGTCTGTTATTTTATGTGGAACTTGGCGTCTGAAATAAAGATTTATATATATATAAATACATATATATATATCAATGTTTCAGGATTTGTATAACTTTTTACCATTGCATACAAAATCGGAAATGCAATACTAAAAAGATCAGCTTTTGTTAAGAGATCCAAGATTACAAGATCCACAAGGCCTTGGCTAGAAACCAAGGAATGAGTGGGGGCTTGGTCAGCCCACACTCTCCTGAAATGTTGCGTGTGCGTCTTGCCAAGCCCGCGCGTGTGTAAGTTAAGGCTGAGTGTGTGAGGATGTGGAGCACGCGCGGGCAGGAGGAGGGGAGACATTCATTGGAAATTTGGCTAGAAATTAGCCAAGCAAGCATGTTTCAAATATTCACCAAAAATCGACCTTTGATCTTACAGTCAACTTTTTCACAGATTTGTGTTATAAACATTCTCAAGAGTCTTCATATGAACTTGTGATTGAATCAGAGTATCAGTTTTTGACTGGCTGATGTGTAAAGCATTATTTTAGCGTTAGCGATAAGTTCAATTTGCTTTATATCAATCATTTTTGGAGATATGAAGTTGCCTTTGCACACGGTAACATGTTGTAGTGTCTTCCATCGATATACCAAGTTTCGTGTTGATATCTCAAAGATTTGCTGAGACATGACTTCACATCCTGTTTGGCGGCTTTTCTGATGAATTTGATTGGCTGTACCGGACAAACGGTTGTGAGGATCAAAATTCTTTTCGATAACTTTTGTGACGCTTGGTCTGAAGATCATCTCTGGTAACTTTGAAGAAGATATGACAAAAATTGTAGGAGGAGTAGGCTTTCAAAGGTTTTTGATAAAACCGGAAGTAGCGGAAAATCTATATAACCGGAAATTGACGCCATGGGGTGCGTTGAACTCGGCTTGAACCAGGGAATCCAATGGTACCTCATTTTTGAAAATGGGTCATACGGTTCAAAAGTTGCGTGTGTAAACACAAGTCCAACTTTGACCCATTGGTGGCGCTGGAGTGGTCTAATGGGAGACATGAAACTTGGTGTAGGTATAGAATCAACTGTCCTTAATGAGTGTGCCAAATTTCACAAAAAGTTGTCGAAGTGTTCTAGGGGCTGCCATTGACTTCCATGGAACAAGCCAATAGGTTTCCTCCTGACGGAGGAATCCTAATAAAACTAACAATAACAATAGGTTTCCTCCTGACGGAGGAATCCTAATAATAAAACTAACAATAACAATAGGTTTCCTCCTGACGGAGGAATCCTAATAATAATAAAACTAACAATAACAATAGGTTTCCTCCTGACGGAGGAATCCTAATAATAATAAAACTAACAATAACAATAGGTTTCCTCCTGACGGAGGAATCCTAATAATAATAATAAAACTAACAATAACAATAGGTTTCCTCCTGACGGAGGAATCCTAAATATAACTGCAAGCAGTAATGGCGGATTCCTCCAAACATTGCGAACCATTGAAAAATGTATATTCTTGACAAATTGGAACTGTATAGAAAAATCTATGCTGCAGAATTACCAATGGGATACCAAATCTGAAATATAATACCACCAGGATCCACAAGGGCCTTTATTTCAACTCAAGGAGTGAAGGGAGGGGGCTTGGTTAGCCTATCCATTCCAGAAAGCCTTTGTGCTTTAGGGCGTGGAATGTAGCGCCACATATGGGTAATGGTGGGACAGTTGTGGTTTGGTAATTACCCTTGGTCTATACTTTCAAAAAAGCTCGACCAGAGAATACCCCCCGCTCTCAGGGTACCGAGCTTCAGCTCAGTCATGATGCTGGGATGAATGTAGGCCTATATGTAGAGACCAGGGAGACAGACACACCGGCCAGCTGCCCTGATGGGTCCGTGGTAGATCATTAATGCGGGTTGTATCCTACAACGCTCGTGGCCTCCGAGTAGGACATACTGCTGCTGATAGATCAAGACGTTTGGTGGTGGACACATTGCTGGACGAGAGTGACATTGTCTGCCTTCAAGAAACCTGGATGACCAAGCAAGATCTGGACAAATTGAACTCCCTACACAAGAACTTTCATGGTGCTGGAGAGTCCACTACCGATCTCAGCATGAGAATGGTTTGTGGGAGGATAGCTGGTGGTGTAGCTATACTGTGGAACATAAAATATGACCCAACGGTAAAGGTGGTGTGGCTTAACGTTGACTGGGCTATTGGGTTGGAGTTTAATCACAATGAAAATAAATGTACTATTGTAAATGTGTACACACCATATGAATCCTATGACCATGAGGATGAATTTCAGAACAGGTTAGCTTTTATTCAGTCCTTCATAGAGGACAATAGTTCATGTTGTGTCTATGTCATGGGTGATTTTAATGCTGACATGTCAGATAAGTGTTTATTCGCACAACATCTGCAGCAGTTCTGTAATGAAACTAAATTAATTATATCAAGCGTTATTGCCTGATACAAGTTTTACCTATATAAGTGAAACGTGGCACACAACTTCCTGGCTAGACCATATTGTAACCACAGCCGATGCTCATGACTCACTGGAAAGTATAGAGATGTGTTATGGGCTGGCCACCACTGATCACATACCAGTTGCTATGCTGCTAAATGTTGAGAGTGTACCCTTGTTGCTGGCCCCCCAAGAAAACTGGACTGGTCAAAATTGACCAAAGAGGTTCGGCACAGATATTCTCTATTAACTAATTCTCGGATATGAACTGCAAGGATAAACATAATGCTGAAAAGCTCTGTGCCATGTATGATGATATTGTCAAATGTCTTTATGCTTCCAGTGAACCTTTTATTAATCACAAGAGTAAGGTCCCTAACGCACGGCCTGTCTGGAATGAGTTTGTGTCTGAGCAACATGCTGCTGCTAGAGAAGCCTTTAGAGTCTGGTCAGAGGCAGGCAGACCCAGACAGGGAGTGCTGCTTGATAACAAAAACCTCACAAATGCTAGATTTAAATATGCACTCGTTTCATTAAGAGAAATGAAAACACAATGAGAGCAGACTCGCTGGCCAGAAAGATGCAGAATAACAATCTTACTGACTTCTGAAAGGAGGTCAAGATCATAAATAATAACAGAACTCCCCTCCCTTCTGATATCAAAGGGGTTAGTTGTCCAGAGAAGATTGCTGATCTATGGCATGAGCACTACAGTAAACTATTTAATTGTGTTCAAAGTAACACAGTGAGAATTGATAATGAATATAAAGGTATCTCTGCAGACTTGATAGTTAGATCAGTAGATATTTATGATGCCATCCACATGCTAGACAACAACAAAGCTTGTGGTATGGATTGCATTTCTGCAGAGCATCTAAAAAATGCCAGTTATAGACTCAGTCCATTTCTAGCCATGTGTCTCACTGGAATTATGGTTCATGGTGTTCTACCGAACTCTATTATGTCAGTACTGTTAGTGCCTGTTGTTAAAGATAAGGCTGGTAAACTGAACAGCATAGACAACTATCGACCCATTGCATTGGCCAGTATCTTGTCTAAAGTGTTTGAGAGAATTATTTGATTGAAATTGGAAATGTATATTCTGACTGCAGAAAATCAGTTTGGTTTTAAAAGAAAACATGGTACTGATCTCTGTATCTATGCTCTGAAGGAGATTGTCTCTCTTTTATGCTTTATTGATGCTTACAAAGCTTTCGATCGAATTTGTCATGAAAACCGTTTATGAAGCTAATAGCGAGAGGTGTCCCTAAACCTCTTGTGAGGATTTTGGTGTTCTCGTATGCCAATCAAACTTTTCATGTTAAATGGGACAATGTTGTATCAGCTCCTTTCCATGTTGGTAACGAAGTTCGACAAGGAGGAATTTGATTTCCCTTTTTGTTTAATATGGATATGGACGACTTATCAAGTCAGCTGAATAAGACAAATACAGGCTGTCTTGTTGGTGAATCTATTGTCAATCATCTGATGTACGCAGATTATCTGGTTCCACTCAGCCTGTTGCAACAGATGCTATGGGTGTGCTCTCAGTATGGCTTAGATCATGATATAAAATATAATGCAAAGAAAAGCCACATAATGATAGTCAGAAGTAATCAGGACAGGAAATTAACCTTCCCTACCTTTTATTTATCTGGCAGTCCCCTTGGTGTTTGTGAGGAAATAAAATATCTGCCATGTCATTTCTGATGATTGGACAGATGACAACGATATGTATCAACAGCGCTGTAAAATATATTCTCAGGCCAGTATGTTATTAAGGACGTTTTCTATGTGCTCAGATTCAGTTAAATGTTCCCTGTTTAGAACCTACATAACACCATTGTACACTGCTCATTTGTGGTCTATGTACAGGTAAAGGAGTATACACATACTGAAAGTAGCCTACAATGATGCTTTTAGATTGCTACTTAATGTGCCAAGGTGGCATAGTGCTAGTCAGTTGTTTGTGTCTAAGCACGTACCAACCTGTAAGGCAATCCTGAGACAACTGATGTATGGTTTCAATGATGCTTTTAGATTGCTACTTAATGTGCCTAGGTGGCATAGTGCTGGTCAGTTGTTTCTGTCTAAGCACGTACCAACCTGTAAGGCACTCCTGAGACAACTGATGTATGGTTTCATGTGTCGACTGGACAAGTCTGAGAACTGAATAGTAGAGGCTCTGGTCAACCCTCTAAAGAGCTGCTATCGATTACTTGGAACTTAAGACTACATTGGCACAAAAGTCTTCATACTTTTTATGCACTGTATTATCTATGTTTTATGTTTTCGTTTTACTCTCTTTTTTATAGCTCTATGTCTGTTATTTTATGTGGAACTTGGCGTCTGAAATAAAGATTTATATATATATAAATACATATATATATATATATCAATGTTTCAGGATTTGTATAACTTTTTACCATTGGATACAAAATCGGAAATGCAATACTAAAAGGATCAGCTTTTGTTAAGAGATCCAAGATTACAAGATCCACAAGGCCTTTGCTAGAAACCAAGGAATGAGTGGGGGCTTGGTCAGCCCACACTCTCCTGAAATGTTGCGTGTGCGTCTTGCCAAGCCCGCGCGTGTGTAAGTTAAGGCTGAGTGTGTGAGGATGTGGAGCACGCGCGGGCAGGAGGAGGGGAGACATTCATTGGAAATTTGGCTTGAAATTAGCCAAGCAAGCATGTTTCAAATATTCACCAAAAATCAACCTTTGATCTTACAGTCAACTTTTTCACAGATTTGTGTTATAAACATTCTCAAGAGTCTTCATATGAACTTGTGATTGAATCAGAGTATCAGTTTTTGACTGGCTGATGTGTAAAGCATTATTTTAGCGTTAGCGATAAGTTCAATTTGCTTTATATCAATCATTTTTGGAGATATGAAGTTGCCTTTGCACACGGTAACATGTTGTAGTGTCTTCCATCGATATACCAAGTTTCGTGTTGATATCTCAAAGATTTGCTGAGACATGACTTCACATCCTGTTTGGCGGCTTTTCTGATGAATTTGATTGGCTGTAACGGACAAACGGTTGCGAGGATCAAAATTATTTTCGATAACTTTTGTGAGGCTTGGTCTGAAGATCATCTCTGGTAACTTTGAAGAAGATATGACAAAAATTGTAGGAGGAGTAGGCTTTCAAAGGTTTTTGATAAAACCGGAAATAGCGGAAAATCTATATAACCGGAAATTGACGCCATGGGGTGCGTTGAACTCGGCTTGATCCAGGGAATCCAATGGTACCTCATTTTTGAAAATGGGTCATACGGTTCAAAAGTTGCGTGTGTAAACACAAGTCCAACTTTGACCCATTAGTGGCGCTGGAGTGGTCTAATGGGAGACATGAAACTTGGTGTAGGTATAGAATCAACTGTCTTTAATGAGTGTGCCAAATTTCACAAAAAGTTGTCGAAGGGTTCTAGGGGCTGCCATTGACTTCCATGGAACAAGAATAATAATAAATATAACTGCAAGCAGTAATGGCGGATTCCTCCAAACATTGCGAACCATTGAAAAATGTAACAGTGATGTTAAGAATCCTCATTCAACCATTCACATTCATTTTTCTAACCTCGAAAGTGGACCCTTGGTCATCTGAACGAGCCCAGTTCTTCTTGGCCGCTGTAGAACGTTTGCTGGAACGTGGCATCTAAAAAATACAGAAAAAATCACAACTATAAAAAGCCACATACCACACTACTGAACAACTATTTCATAATCTTAAATAATTGTAACTTCATGCTCAACAGTTCTAGTACCTTTAAGACCTTTAAGAACATGATAAGATGGTTTGAATTCTCAAGACACCAACCTCTTTTTACTTTACACATCCAATATTTCCCTGTATTCTATTTCAACTGTGTACATTCGAATGTAAGTCTGTAGATATTAAGAAGCAGATAGATTGAAGACTATAAAAACAAATTTGTGTATATATAGATAAAATGTTACATTAGTACGAGCCCTTGACCTTTTAATAGCATTAAGGGGTATGTGTCTACATATTTGTTTAAAATTTCGCTATATAGTTTCGAGAACAAACAATGAAATAATTCCTGGAATTTCCGCTGATACTTCTTAACCACTTTCAGACCGACTTCAAACGTTCGCTTAAATGTTTTCTATTTTCCACAAAATCGAGAGTTATTTAACACTTTGTTAGCACTATCCTTGGTCACAATGTTTGAGTTAAATTATCCGGACACCTTCTAAAATGGCTGTTTCTCAAACCAATTAGCACTAGGCTACGGCTAGCACTACAGCTATCTTACCAAACAAGTTACAAACGTACTGTAGAACGTAACCCGTTAATGAGCAGCGTCACAATATGTGATCGTTCGAATGTCGGTCCCACAGCGTAACATGACAATAATGTTAAAAGTTTTATAGCTTGCAAGCCTGCAATACATACTGTAAACAAAGAAATCCTTAGCTCACCTAGCCTAGCTCAAATTAGCTAATATCTTGTTAGCTAATAACACGCCTTAAAACTATATCAAATAGTCTTCCAATTATCATACATATAATAACGCTAAGATACATGTTTTGTAGGCTACTGTCGTTATATGTAATGATTACTCACGGTCAAATAGTGCAACAAGGAAAATGAAAAGGGCTGCAGTAGTAACGCTAGTTGTCTTCAGGTCTTCAGAGATGAAAAAGTCTTCTTGTTTGGGTCCTGAAGGTGGAGTGCTGAAGCTCAAAATCGTGCATTAGAACGATCCCTCGCGATAGAGGAGCAGGATTTTTCTGTATCGCTTTAATACTTTCCTTCAACCCTTTTACAATGTGTTTGCATGTCCAGTTACTGCACATTTTTCAACGAACAAACATTTTGTTTCTTTATCGACACAGGCAAGTTTTCAGGACACCTATAGTCCGCATCCAATCAGAGCTCATATACGTGACACCTTCATAACATCCACCAATCGTGTACCCCAATATTCAACGTAGGACGTAAACATTCACATGCATTTTGGTGAGCCGGTAATACTGTCAGTGGGTGACAGACCTTCAAATGCATAAAAACAAGTCAAACAATTGTATTATTCAGGTATTCCGTAAAGAAGCATAGCAACATTACACTTGAACGAGCATATTTGTTAGGCTATATTATTAATTGGAAGTGCATTTTATGTGAATATAATTTATAATAACTAAATATATAGTTCAAGAAATGATCTGATTTAAAATAACTACTTTCTTTCCTTCACTTTTGTCTTGTAATACACAAAGATACAAGCCCTAAAGGGAACCTTTCCCTGAGGAAGCAACTACAATTCGAGCCCTATGCTCAAGCCTTACTAGAGTTGGTGTATCACAGTGAACTAGACATCCCATTCAACATTATATGCAAAAGGGAAAAATACACCAAACGAACATTTAGCAGAAAGAGACTAAGTAAAAATGTACATTTACATTACATTTATTCATTTAGCAGACGCTTTTATCCAAAGCGACTTCCAAGAGAGAGCTTTACAAAGTGCATAGGTCACTGATAATAACAACAAGATAGCCCCACAGCATTGCAAGTAGTCAAAAACAAGAAGTACATATTGTGAACAACCAAAAAATAGTGCTAAAGGGAAGAAACCATAAGAGCATGTAGTTAAACAAGTTAAAATTACATAACATTAATCTCTAAGTGCAAGTGTACCTGTAGGAAAGCATTACAAATAGGAATAACTCAAATAGAATACAACAGTTTAAATCAGCTACCACTAACCAACAAGAGCAACAGTCTAAGCAAGAGTCATTGTGATCCTTGAGGAAACTTGCGTTGGGTTCAGCAAACCATTCTTAAGTACCATTGTACTGAACAAGTTCGTCTTGAGCCTTCTCTTGAAGGTGGAGAGACAGTCCGTGTCTCAAATGTATAGTGTGTGATACACACATAGCTGACAAGTTGCTAGTTTCTGCTGACAGGCAAATGGATGAAAACCTCTGACTGTATATCCGTGGTAGGGATTAGGTTGCTTCAGAGGCAAAGTACCATTTCAATAGCTTCAGGGACTAGTCAGCTAAATCTCCCATCCCAAATCAGTCTACCATCTCCAGTCAGATCGGGCTACCATCTCCAGCCAGCTCAGTCTCCCATCATCAGCCAGCTCATGGTCTCTTCACCAGCCAGTTCAGTCTACAGTACACTCAACAAGTATTAGAAACAACACAGCTTACACTCTCCAACTGCAACACATTATACAATCAGATGTTAAAAACAACCTCTCACTCAAATTTTATATGTTACTTTTGACAGGGTTTGACAATATTTATTTAAAGCTCAGCAGCCTTGTATTACTGTTATTTCGGAGCCGGAAGCTTGTAGTCTAGCTTCTTGACACATGATCCTGTTATGAACAATTTGATTTGCTAACAAGATGATATACCAGTTCTGGTTGCTTGGACAGTTTAGGTAGCTAAATTGGAAATGTATATTCTGACTGCAGACAATCAGTTTGGTTTTAAAAGAAAACATGGTACTGATCTCTGTATCTATGCTCTGAAGGAGATTGTCTCAGGTACACAAGTCTTAATTAATCTGTATTTTTATGCTTTATTGATGCTTACAAAGCTTTCGATCGAATTTGTCATGAAAAACTGTTTATGAAGCTAATAGCGAGAGGTGTCCCTAAACCTCTTGTGAAGATTTTGGTGTTCTGGTATGCCAATCAAACTTTTCATGTTAAATGGGACAATGTTGTATCAGCTCCTTAACGGAGTTCGACAAGGAGGAATTTGATTTCCCTTTTTGTTTAATATGGATATGGACGACTTATCAAGCCAGCTGAATAAGACAAATACAGGCTGTCTTGTTGGTGAATCTATTGTCAATCATCTGATGTACGCAGATGATCTGGTTCCACTCAGCCTGTTGCAACAGATGCTATGGGTGTGCTCTCAGTATGGCTTAGATCAGGATATAAAATATAATGCAAAGAAAAGCCACATAATGATAGTCAGAAGTAATCAGGACAGGAAATTAACCTTCCCTACCTTTTATTTATCTGGCAGTCCTCTTGGTGTTTGTGAGGAAATAAAATATCTGGGCCATGTCATTTCTGATGATTGGACAGATGACAACGATATGTATCAACAGCGCTGTCAAATATATTCTCAGGCCAGTATGTTATTAAGGACGTTTTCTATGTGCTCAGATTCAGTTAAATGTTCCCTGTTTAGAACCTACATAACACCATTGTACACTGCTCATTTGTGGTCTATGTAGAGGAAAAGGAGTATACAGATACTGAAAGTAGCCTACAATGATGCTTTTAGATTGCTACTTAATGTGCCAAGGTGGCATAGTGCTAGTCAGTTGTTTGTGTCAAAAGCACGTACCAACCTGTAAGGCAATCTTGAGACAACTGATGTATGGTTTCATGTGTCGACTGGACAAGTCTGAGAACTGAATAGTAGAGGCTCTGGTCAACCCTCTAAAGAGCTGCTATCGATTACTTGGAACTTAAGACTACATTGGCACAACTGTCTTCATACTTTTTATGCACTGTATTATCTATGTTTTATGTTTTTGTTTTACTCTCTTTTTTATAGCTCTATGTCTGTTATTTTATGTGTAACTTGGCGTCTGAAATAAAGATTTATATATATAAATCCTTATATATATATATATATCAATGTTTCAGGATTTGTATAACTTTTTACCATTGCATACAAAATCGGAAATGCAATACTAAAAAGATCAGCTTTTGTTAAGAGATCCAAGATTACAAGATCCACAAGGCCTTTGCTAGAAACCAAGGAATGAGTGGGGGCTTGGTCAGCCCACACTCTCCTGAAATGTTGCGTGTGCGTCTTGCCAAGCCCGCGCGTGTGTAAGTTAAGGCTGAGTGTGTGAGGATGTGGAGCACGCGCGGGCAGGAGGAGGGGAGACATTCATTGGAAATTTGGCTAGAAATTAGCCAAGCAAGCATGTTTCAAATATTCACCAAAAATCGACATTTGATCTTACAGTCAACTTTTTCACAGATTTGTGTTATAAACATTCTCAAGAGTCTTCATATGAACTTGTGATTGAATCAGAGTATCAGTTTTTGACTGGCTGATGTGTAAAGCATTATTTTAGCGTTAGCGATAAGTTCAATTTGCTTTATATCAATCATTTTTGGAGATATGAAGTTGCCTTTGCACACGGTAACATGTTGTAGTGTCTTCCATCGATATACCAAGTTTCGTGTTGATATCTCAAAGATTTGCTGAGACATGACTTCACATCCTGTTTGGCGGCTTTTCTGATGAATTTGATTGGCTGTACCGGACAAACGGTTGTGAGGATCAAAATTATTTTCGATAACTTTTGTGAGGCTTGGTCTGAAGATCATCTCTGGTAACTTTGAAGAAGATATGACAAAAATTGTAGGAGGAGTAGGCTTTCAAAGGTTTTTGATAAAACCGGAAGTAGCGGAAAATAACCGGAAATTGACGCCATGGGGTGCGTTGAACTCGGCTTGAACCAGGGAATCCAATGGTACCTCATTTTTGAAAATGGGTCATACGGTTCAAAAGTTGCGTGTGTAAACACAAGTCCAACTTTGACCCGTTGGTGGCGCTGGAGTGGTCTAATGGGAGACATGAAACTTGGTGTAGGTATAGAATCAACTGTCCTTAATGAGTGTGCCAAATTTCACAAAAAGTTGTCGAAGTGTTCTAGGGTTAGGGTTAGGTTTGGCAATAGTGACGAGGAAACACCCTGTGGGACCCCGACGGGACCACAGTTCAGGTGAGACCCCATTATGGCACGCGCACCTGAAAACCCTCTCACTCCAACCCCTGAAATGGAATAAAGAATATATTCTAAAGGTCTAAAAGAACTGATTTGCAAGCACTAGTCTGTCGGCTCAAGAGCTAAACAATAGGAGTCTGACAGTATTAGCATCCCACAGGGTTGACATACTGTTGTCCGAAGACTTTCCTCCTAATATTGAACCAAAATACTGAAGTATGGACCGGAAATTCTTTGGGTGGGGGTGGCGGGGGGAGAGGGCTGGAGGGTGGTGAGAGGGGGGGGGGGGGGGAAGAGAGCTGAAGGGTGGTGCGGAAAGGGGTGGGGAAAACAATGAGGGAAGTGTGAGAATATATATATATCTATGATATGACCATACAGAGTCGACACCCACGGGGCGAGGAACACTGTTGCCCACAGGGCTTTAGTCAGCCTCTACCTACCATCCAAGGGGAAATTCCCAGGATGGGAGGAGAGAGTAAAATAAAGTGGGGGGTGGCGGGGGCGGGGGAAGGGGTGGGGGGGGCGGGGGTTGGCCGGGGGCGGGGAAAGGGGTGGGGGGTGGCGGGGAGCGAGAAGGGAGTGTGGGGGGGGTTTTTGGGGAGGTGTTGAGAGGGATCATAGTCTTCATCCAATATCCTGTGTTCAAGTCCTCTTCCAACATCCTGTGTCAAAGTCTTCTTCAAATGTTGTTGTCAAACCTGACCTTTCCATTAGTCTTCATCCAATGTCCAAGTCCTCTTCAACTGTTGTGCTTTCTTGTTGTCAAACCTGACCTTTTTAGCAAATAGGAGCCCATCAGCATTAACATCCCTCTGGATGATATACCATCGTCTCAAGACTTCAACCCTCCTATTGCTAAAATAAATACAGCTGTCACAGCGTTTGTCAGTCAAGTAGAAGTGAGATTTAACGCCAAATGTGAGAATCTAAATTGTGGAATCACATCATCAGTAGTATACCTAGGATCATTGGGTGTTTCGGCCTTTGAAACACTAGACACCCTCACCATAGGCAGGCCCACCAGGGTTGATCAAATCCCCAGTGTGTGATTCCAGTCCAATTGGTACGTCAACACCTGAATTTTGTAAAAAAGTCCAGTCCACAGAGAAACCGTCCCACCCAATGCTGTTCTGAGAAGAAATGGGGAAAAACTAACAGAATGCCCAGACGCCTCAACTCAAAGCGACTTTCCAATAAATTAGCGACTTTAACATTAAAAAGCAATTTTACTAATAAAAACCTAGCAAACAATCAAATATTCATGTCAATAATAATACCTACCTGAGCTGCTTCACAATAAGACAATATGAATGTCAATAATAATAATACTTACCTGTCCTAGGAATAAAAGAGGGTTAGGATAGAAAGCAGGGTTAGGTTTAGGAGAGAAAGAGAGACCCACCAGGGGTCTAGGGTTGGGGTTAGGATAGGGTGCAGGTGGGGTTAGGGTAGGGAGAGAGGGGGGGTTTGGAGAGAGGGGGGGTTGGGTTTAGGCAAGAGAAGGAGAAGGAAAATAGAGCAGTGACCCATAGTGTAGACACCCACGGAAGGCAGAGAAAGACTAGGAAAAGTAGAAAAGAGTGAGTAACATACACTCCCCATCCCAAGATTATTCTAAAATGGAGAAATCCTGTAGAGAGCTTGAGTGAAGAATTCCTGTGTCGTCCTGTCCAGAGTGTTGGCAAAAAACATCTTCCGAGTGATTATCAAAACTTAATTAAAATCGTTCTCAGACTCCGAATCACCATAGAGGTTAAGACCAACATAATCCAGAAGCCCAGAGCCAGCAGTCTCACAGAGAAATCATGTTACACAAGCACATCCCTACTCTGAACAATAATACAACCCAGACCACCAAAGCCCGCAAAGTGGTTGAGGTCACATCCGATCTTCCCCAGCACCAACAATGCAGACCGTGATGTCCAATCAATGCCCTGACAGATGACCGCCGGCTAGCCTGACATCAGGATCACATCCGATATACCCGATGCCCACCGCCACTCCAGGCAGTCACCCGAGACCACGTCCCATGACAAGGCCCAAGATCAGAATCACTGTAGAGGGCTGAGAGCCCAGCAGTGAGTCCAGGTGGTTCAGAGATTATGGTTTTAGCCCATGAGACAAAATAAACTCAAGAGACACCGGCTCAGGCCTCAATGGACAGATGGTCATGATTCCAGGAGTACAGAGTCGGTCTAAATCCGGATCCCGTTAGTCTTCATCCAACATCGCGTGTCCAAGTCTTCTTCAACCGCTGTGTTTTCTTGTTGTCAAACCTGACCTTTTCAATAAATGGGAGCCCATCAGTCTTCATCCAATATCCTGTGTCCAATTCTTCTTCAACTGCTGTGTTTTCTTGTTGGCAACCTGACCTTTTCAGCAAATAGGAGCCCATCAGTCTTCATCCAACATCCCGTGTCCAAGTCTTCTTCCAATATCCCGTGTCCAAGTCTTCTTCAACTGTTGTGTTTTCTTGTTGTCAAACCTGACCTTTTTAATAAATGGGAGCCCATCAGTCTTCATCCAATATCCTGGGTCCAATTCTTCTTCAACTGCTGTGTTTTCTTGTTGGCAACCTGACCTTTTCAGCAAATAGGAGTCCATCAGTCTTCATCCAACATCCCGTGTCCAAGTCTTCTTCAACTGTTGAGTTTTCTTGTTATCAAACCTGACCTTTTTAATAAATGGGAGCCCATCAGTCTTCATCCAATATCCTGGGTCCAATTCTTCTTCAACTGCTGTGTTTTCTTGTTGGCAACCTGACCTTTTCAGCAAATAGGAGTCCATCAGTCTTCATCCAACATCCCGTGTCCAAGTCTTCTTCAACTGTTGAGTTTTCTTGTTATCAAACCTGACCTTTTTAATAAATGGGAGCCCATCAGTCTTCATCCAATATCCTGGGTCCAATTCTTCTTCAACTGCTGTGTTTTCTTGTTGGCAACCTGACCTTTTCAGCAAATAGGAGTCCATCAGTCTTCATCCAACATCCCGTGTCCAAGTCTTCTTCAACTGTTGAGTTGAGTTTTCTTGTTGTCAAACCTGACCTTTTTAATAAATGGGAGCCCATCAGTCTTCATTGGGCGTTTCGGCCTTCGGAACAATATGAGCGAGCAGTGGAAGAGAAGGGGTATATGGAGCGAGCAGGGCCAAGGCCCCGGCAGAGTTAGGTTTGGCAATAGTGACGAGGAAACACGCTGTGGGACCCCGACGGGACCACAGTTCAGGTGAGACCCCATTATGGCACGCGCACCTGAAAACCCTCTCACTCCAACCCCTGAAATGGAATAAAGAATATATTCTAAAAGAACTGATTTGCAAGTACTAGTCTGTCGGCTCAAGAGCTAAACAATAGGAGTCTGACAGTATTAGCATCCCACAGGGTTGACATACTGCTGTCCGAAGACTTTCCTCCTAATATTGAACCAAAATACTGAAGTATGGACCGGAAATTCTTTGGGTGGGGGTGGCGGGGGGAGAGAGCTGGAGGGTGGTGAGAGGGTGGGGGAAGAGAGCTGAAGGGTGGTGCGGAAAGGGGTGGGGAAAACAATGAGGGAAGTGTGAGAATCTATATATATCTATGATATGACCATACAGAGTCGACACCCACGGGGCGAGGAACACTGTTGCCCACAGGGCTTTAGTCAGCCTCTACCTACCATCCAAGGGGTAATTCCCAGGATGGGAGGAGAGAGTAAAAAAAGGAGGGGGGGGAATGGTGGGGGGCGGGGGATGGGGGGTGGCGGGGGTTGGCCGGGGGCGGGGAAAGGGGTGGGGGGGTGGCGGGGGCGGGGGTTGGCCGGGGGCAGGGAAAGGGGTGGGGGGTGGCGGGGAGCGAGAAGGGAGTGTGGGGGGGGTTTAGGGGAGGTGTTGAGAGGGATCATAGTCTTCATCCAATATCCTGTGTTCAAGTCCTCTTCCAACATCCTGTGTCAAAGTCTTCTTCAAATGTTGTTGTCAAACCTGACCTTTCCATTAGTCTTCATCCAATGTCCAAGTCCTCTTCAACTGTTGTGCTTTCTTGTTGTCAAACCTGACCTTTTTAGCAAATAGGAGCCCATCAGCATTAACATCCCTCTGGATGATATACCATCGTCACAAGACTTCAACCCTCCTATTGCTAAAATAAATACAGCTGTCACAGCGTTTGTCAGTCAAGTAGAAGTGAGAATTAACGGGTTAGGGTTAGGGTTAGGGTTAGGGTTAGGTTTGGCAATAGTGACGAGGAAACACCCTGTGGGACCCCGACGGGACCACAGTTCAGGTGAGACCCCATTATGGCACGCGCACCTGAAAACCCTCTCACTCCAACCCCTGAAATGGAATAAAGAATATATTCTAAAGGTCTAAAAGAACTGATTTGCAAGCACTAGTCTGTCGGCTCAAGAGCTAAACAATAGGAGTCTGACAGTATTAGCATCCCACAGGGTTGACATACTGTTGTCCGAAGACTTTCCTCCTAATATTGAACCAAAATACTGAAGTATGGACCGGAAATTCTTTGGGTGGGGGTGGCGGGGGGAGAGAGCTGGAGGGTGGTGAGAGGGGGGGGGGGAAGAGAGCTGAAGGGTGGTGCGGAAAGGGGTGGGGAAAACAATGAGGGAAGTGTGAGAATATATATATATCTATGATATGACCATACAGAGTCGACACCCACGGGGCGAGGAACACTGTTGCCCACAGGGCTTTAGTCAGCCTCTACCTACCATCCAAGGGGAAATTCCCAGGATGGGAGGAGAGAGTAAAATAAAGTGGGGGGTGGCGGGGGCGGGGAAAGGGGTGGGGGGGGCGGGGGTTGGCCAGGGGCGGGGAAAGGGGTGGGGGGTGGCGGGGAGCGAGAAGGGAGTGTGGGGGGGGTTTTGGGGAGGTGTTGAGAGGAATCATAGTCTTCATCCAATATCCTGTGTCAAAGTCTTCTTCAAATGTTGTTGTCAAACCTGACCTTTCCATTAGTCTTCATCCAATGTCCAAGTCCTCTTCAACTGTTGTGCTTTCTTGTTGTCAAACCTGACCTTTTTAGCAAATAGGAGCCCATCAGCATTAACATCCCTCTGGATGATATACCATCGTCTCAAGACTTCAACCCTCCTATTGCTAAAATAAATACAGCTGTCACAGCGTTTGTCAGTCAAGTAGAAGTGAGATTTAACGCCAAATGTGAGAATCTAAATTGTGGAATCACATCATCAGTAGTATACCTAGGATCATTGGGTGTTTCGGCCTTCGAAACACTAGACACCCTCACCATAGGCAGGCCCACCAGGGTTGATCAAATCCCCAGTGTGTGATTCCAGTCCAATTGGTACGTCAACACCTGAATTTTGTAAAAAAAAGTCCAGTCCACAGAGAAACCGTCCCACCCAATGCTGTTCTGAGAAGAAATGGGAAAAACTAACAGAATGCCCAGACGCCTCAACTCAAAGCGACTTTCCAATAAACTAGCGACTTTAACATTAAAAAGCAATTTTACTAATAAAAACCTAGCAGACAATAAAATATTCATGTCAATAATAATACCTACCTGACCTGCTTCACAATAAGACAACATGAATGTCAATAATAATAATACTTACCTGTCCTAGGAATAAAAGAGGGTTAGGATAGAAAGCAGGGTTAGGTTTAGGAGAGAAAGAGAGACCCACCAGGGGTCTAGGGTTGGGGTTACGATAGGGTGTAGGTGGGGTTAGGGTAGGGAGAGAGGGGGGGGGGGGGGGGTTGGGTTTAGGCAAGAGTTGGAGAAAGAAAATAGAGCAGTGACCCATAGTGTAGACACCCACGGAAGGCAGAGAAAGACTAGGAAAAGTAGAAAAGCGTGAGTAACATACACTCCCCATCCCAAGATTGTTCTAAAATGGAGAAATCCTGTAGAGAGCTTGAGTGAAGAATTCCTGTGTCGTCCTGTCCAGAGTGTTGGCAAAAAACATCTTCCGAGTGATTATCAAAACTTAATTAAAATCGTTCTCAGACTCCGAATCACCATAGAGGTTAAGACCAACATAATCCAGAAGCCCAGAGCCAGCAGTCTCACAGAGAAATCATGTTACACAAGCACATCCCTACTCTGAACGATAATACAACCCAGACCACCAAAGCCCGCAAAGTGGTTGAGGTCACATCCGATCTTCCCCAGCACCAACAATGCAGACCGTGATGTCCAATCAATGCCCTGACAGATGACCGCCGGCTAGCCTGACATCAGGATCACATCCGATATACCCGATGCCCACCGCCACTCCAGGCAGTCACCCGAGACCACGTCCCATGACAAGGCCCAAGATCAGAATCACTGTAGAGGGCTGAGAGCCCAGCAGTGAGTCCAGGTGGTTCAGAGATTATGGTTTTAGCCCATGAGACAAAATAAACTCAAGAGACACCGGCTCAGGCCTCAATGGACAGATGGTCATGATTCCAGGAGTACAGAGTCGGTCTAAATCCGGATCCCGTTAGTCTTCATCCAACATCCCGTGTCCAAGTCTTCTTCAACCGCTGTGTTTTCTTGTTGTCAAAACTGACCTTTTCAATAAATGGAAGCCCATCAGTCTTCATCCAATATCCTGTGTCCAATTCTTCTTCAACTGCTGTGTTTTCTTGTTGGCAACCTGACAGGGTTAGGGTTAGGGTTAGGGTTAGGTTTGGCAATAGTGACGAGGAAACACCCTGTGGGTTAGGGTTAGGGTCAGGGTCAGGGTAGGGTCAGGGTCAGGGTCAGGGTTAGGTTTGTGGAAGTCTTAGCCCAATTTTGGGCTAGAGTTGCACTGGCACAAGTCTCATGTTTTTATTTGATGGTTTTTTTTATCCCCAGAAAAAAGGTGAAGAGGAGGATTATGTTCCCATAAAGGTAGGTATCCAGGTAGGTATACAGGTAAGTAAAAATTCATATCCTGTACTCGAGATCCCTATTGATCTTTTTCCTTTTGTTTCCTTTTCCATAGGTACCCTTTTCCCCCTGCTGGTCATTTCAGGTAAGTAGAAATATGTATGTGTGATCCCTGGTAGTATTAATGTATAATATTTTATTTCTCTCCCCAGGAATCCTTCATCTACCCCCCGGAAATCAGCCGGGAATACGTAACCCTTTACATCATTAGATGATCAATCCATAATTTCAGCATTCTATGTGCAGTTCCAGGAGTCCAAAGGACCGGATCCTGTTCTGTGACCCGGAATCGGATTCTATCCAGTTCAGGTATTGGCTGGAAGGGAGAAATATTATCAATTTTGATATTAAGAGTCTCCAATAATTTTTGTTGGTCTAAATCTAGTCTGTCGGAGAAAGTGATGAGTGGCATATAGGCGGCAGCCCTGGGAAAAGCTTTGCCACAGGACTGCCCGAGCTGCCGCACTTGCTTCCAGGTAGTGCTGGCCCTCTGTCTGTCTAGACAGTTCCCCAGACCCACAGACAGAATCACGTGTTTCACGTCTGGGTTTGGTGTTAGTTTCTCTAGCACCCCCCTTAGGTGAAGACAGTTAGCCTCAGGAAAACTGTCGACCTGGATGTTCTCATCCTGAAAAGTAGGGATGGCCGAGAGGTTGGTATCACCCAACACCAATATGGGTTTAATTACCTCTAAATTCCACTCATATATCTTTCTCCTGCAGATGGGATGGATCGTTGGCTCCAGCCGCAAGGAGAGTTCCGGAGGCAACTGACGGTCAGTGAGCAGGTCAGTGGGGTCAAGGGGAGGGGGGAGGGGATAAGGGGAGGGGGGGGGGAGGGTTGGGATTAGGCATGGGAAAGGAGGGGTTGGGGTTAGGATCAGGGGTCAGGAAGCCCCTAGTTCCCACCATGGGATTTGGTGTGGGGGGAGGGGTGGGGTTGGAAATGGGGAAGGAAAGGTTGGGGTTAGGAGGTGGGGTAGGGGCAGAATTAGGACCCCTTTTGTCCACCAAACTGTCACTCAAACGCTTCAGCATCACTTTGGGATGCCAACTGATCTCCACTGTTGGGGGCGGGTTGGTATTAGCCGGGCTAGTTACCACCTCACTGCTACTACTGGGGCCAACTTGAACCCTCTCCCTCACAATTTCGGAGACCCCAGATGTAATATTTAGGGCCTCTTTAAAGGTAAGTAGGGAGGTCTCAGCTGTGCTTAACCCATGTAACAGTTTTTTGTTCTTTCTTTTCCCCACAGGAGATGTTCCAGAGGTCACCGGAACTCCCCCTGTTCCCACTGAAGGTAAGTGTCCATCCCCCTGGGTGACTACACCGGTGTCGGAGTCCTCCTCTATTGGAGTTAGGACCCCCGTATCCATGGACGCAGGCAATGGTGGGAAGTCCTCTGGACTCATCGGACGGTGGGCCGGAGAAGGTGGATCTTCTCCTGGAGAGGTAAGTAATTCCCGCAATGTTTTCACTGATGATATTGTGAATTTGCGTTTATATCTCAACCTTCCCCAGCCCACCGCCACTCGAAGAGCCTCCTCATCCATCCCAGGTAAGTCACCCAGTAAGAAAACCAACATATCATTATAATGACATTTTAAAATTTCCAGGTTCCCCTCTAACCACTTATTGGTGTTGATTTTCACCTTGGTGGTGGTGTTAAGAGAGGGAGACGCAGGTTTAATAAATGTTGTTAACTTATTAACCTGTCTTTGCATCCCTTTCGGGCAGGATCCTTTAGAGATGGAATTATCCAGGATCTCTGTATGATGCAAGGCCTGGAGAATTTTAAAATATCTTTTAGCCAGTGGGACGTTCAGATATTTGGGTTTATTTCCCCCATTTTCCGTTGGTCCCACTTCCATACTCCCTGGTAAAACTGAAACCGCTAAAATTGCTAAAAGTATGTCTAAAATGTCTCAATAAAAATTGTTCAGACAAATAAAATGCATCTACTACCTATGGTGTTTTCCTATTTAGTCCTTTAAATTGCAGATAGAAAATGATTGGCTTTTAGAAAAGCCTTTCTAAAAAGAGCCCTTACTATAAGGGTTGTCTTTTTTTGCCCCAATGACACCTGTGCAGGGTAAAGATGGCCCCTTCCTTGGTCAGTCCCTTTAGAACTGCACACTGTGCTTTTTGAACAAAAGGTTCCAAACCAGGAATAAGGTAAGTGCACCACACACCCACACACACACACACTCACCCCACACAAAGAGGGAACTGAGCCAACCAGGGTTTTTTCTCCCCTGCTCATAAAGTGCCAAGTACTGGGTGCAAAGATCTGCAACTGTTTATTTAAAACAAAGGACTAAAAAAAGTTCAAAGATGGACTGGGTCCACTCTGAATAAAACCATAGGATAAAATGCACTCTAAAAGTTTTTGCCCCCCATAAAAGAGTAAAAGAGTAAAAGAATAAAAGAGAGAGCTCCTAACGTTTCACCTTCACAAGGCTTCCTCAGAGGAGAACTGAGTTGGATGAGGCAGACAGGAAGTTAAGTAGTGGAGGAGGGGAGGGGGCTTGGCCACTTCCTGTGGTTTCTATTGGCCAATCTGCCATACCCCTCTCACACCTTCTTGTGTTCAATCAAGGCTTAATTAGGCCCAACACTTTCTTTGTAAAAGTTACCAATAACTTAATTCCTATCTAAAACCTCCAAAGATAGAGCAAGGGGGAATTTAAAATTATTTTCCAAAAAATAAAACACTAGACTAGGCTCTGGCTGGGTTAGGTTTGTGGAAGTCTTAGCCCAATTTTGGGCTAGAGTTGCACTGGCACAAGTGTCATGTTTTTATTTGATGGTTTTTTTTATCCCCAGAAAAAAGGTGAAGAGGAGGATTATGTTCCCATAAAGGTAGGTATCCAGGTAGGTATACAGGTAAGTAAAAATTCATATCCTGTACTCGAGATCCCTATTGATCTTTTTCCTTTTGTTTCCTTTTCCATAGGTACCCTTTTCCCCCTGCTGGTCATTTCAGGTAAGTAGAAATATGTATGTGTGATCCCTGGTAGTATTAATGTATAATATTTTATTTCTCTCCCCAGGAATCCTTCATCTACCCCCCGGAAATCAGCCGGGAATACGTAACCCTTTACATCATTAGATGATCAATCCATAATTTCAGCATTCTATGTGCAGTTCCAGGAGTCCAAAGGACCGGATCCTGTTCTGTGACCCGGAATCGGATTCTATCCAGTTCAGGTATTGGCTGGAAGGGAGAAATATTATCAATTTTGATATTAAGAGTCTCCAATAATTTTTGTTGGTCTAAATCTAGTCTGTCGGAGAAAGTGATGAGTGGCATATAGGCGGCAGCCCTGGGAAAAGCTTTGCCACAGGACTGCCCGAGCTGCCGCACTTGCTTCCAGGTAGTGCTGGCCCTCTGTCTGTCTAGACAGTTCCCCAGACCCACAGACAGAATCACGTGTTTCACGTCTGGGTTTGGTGTTAGTTTCTCTAGCACCCCCCTTAGGTGAAGACAGTTAGCCTCAGGAAAACTGTCGACCTGGATGTTCTCATCCTGAAAAGTAGGGATGGCCGAGAGGTTGGTATCACCCAACACCAATATGGGTTTAATTACCTCTAAATTCCACTCATATATCTTTCTCCTGCAGATGGGATGGATCGTTGGCTCCAGCCGCAAGGAGAGTTCCGGAGGCAACTGACGGTCAGTGAGCAGGTCAGTGGGGTCAAGGGGAGGGGGGAGGGGATAAGGGGAGGGGGGGGGGAGGGTTGGGATTAGGCATGGGAAAGGAGGGGTTGGGGTTAGGATCAGGGGTCAGGAAGCCCCTAGTTCCCACCATGGGATTTGGTGGGGGGGGAGGGGTGGGGTTGGAAATGGGGAAGGAAAGGTTGGGGTTAGGAGGTGGGGTAGGGGCAGAATTAGGACCCCTTTTGTCCACCAAACTGTCACTCAAACGCTTCAGCATCACTTTGGGATGCCAACTGATCTCCACTGTTGGGGGCGGGTTGGTATTAGCCGGGCTAGTTACCACCTCACTGCTACTACTGGGGCCAACTTGAACCCTCTCCCTCACAATTTCGGAGACCCCAGATGTAATATTTAGGGCCTCTTTAAAGGTAAGTAGGGAGGTCTCAGCTGTGCTTAACCCATGTAACAGTTTTTTGTTCTTTCTTTTCCCCACAGGAGATGTTCCAGAGGTCACCGGAACTCCCCCTGTTCCCACTGAAGGTAAGTGTCCATCCCCCTGGGTGACTACACCGGTGTCGGAGTCCTCCTCTATTGGAGTTAGGACCCCCGTATCCATGGACGCAGGCAATGGTGGGAAGTCCTCTGGACTCATCGGACGGTGGGCCGGAGAAGGTGGATCTTCTCCTGGAGAGGTAAGTAATTCCCGCAATGTTTTCACTGATGATATTGTGAATTTGCGTTTATATCTCAACCTTCCCCAGCCCACCGCCACTCGAAGAGCCTCCTCATCCATCCCAGGTAAGTCACCCAGTAAGAAAACCAACATATCATTATAATGACATTTTAAAATTTCCAGGTTCCCCTCTAACCACTTATTGGTGTTGATTTTCACCTTGGTGGTGGTGTTAAGAGAGGGAGACGCAGGTTTAATAAATGTTGTTAACTTATTAACCTGTCTTTGCATCCCTTTCGGGCAGGATCCTTTAGAGATGGAATTATCCAGGATCTCTGTATGATGCAAGGCCTGGAGAATTTTAAAATATCTTTTAGCCAGTGGGACGTTCAGATATTTGGGTTTATTTCCCCCATTTTCCGTTGGTCCCACTTCCATACTCCCTGGTAAAACTGAAACCGCTAAAATTGCTAAAAGTATGTCTAAAATGTCTCAATAAAAATTGTTCAGACAAATAAAATGCATCTACTACCTATGGTGTTTTCCTATTTAGTCCTTTAAATTGCAGATAGAAAATGATTGGCTTTTAGAAAAGCCTTTCTAAAAAGAGCCCTTACTATAAGGGTTGTCTTTTTTTGCCCCAATGACACCTGTGCAGGGTAAAGATGGCCCCTTCCTTGGTCAGTCCCTTTAGAACTGCACACTGTGCTTTTTGAACAAAAGGTTCCAAACCAGGAATAAGGTAAGTGCACCACACACCCACACACACACACACTCACCCCACACAAAGAGGGAACTGAGCCAACCAGGGTTTTTTCTCCCCTGCTCATAAAGTGCCAAGTACTGGGTGCAAAGATCTGCAACTGTTTATTTAAAACAAAGGACTAAAAAAAGTTCAAAGATGGACTGGGTCCACTCTGAATAAAACCATAGGATAAAATGCACTCTAAAAGTTTTTGCCCCCCATAAAAGAGTAAAAGAGTAAAAGAATAAAAGAGAGAGCTCCTAACGTTTCACCTTCACAAGGCTTCCTCAGAGGAGAACTGAGTTGGATGAGGCAGACAGGAAGTTAAGTAGTGGAGGAGGGGAGGGGGCTTGGCCACTTCCTGTGGTTTCTATTGGCCAATCTGCCATACCCCTCTCACACCTTCTTGTGTTCAATCAAGGCTTAATTAGGCCCAACACTTTCTTTGTAAAAGTTACCAATAACTTAATTCCTATCTAAAACCTCCAAAGATAGAGCAAGGGGGAATTTAAAATTATTTTCCAAAAAATAAAACACTAGACTAGGCTCTGGCTGGGTTAGGTTTGTGGAAGTCTTAGCCCAATTTTGGGCTAGAGTTGCACTGGCACAAGTGTCATGTTTTTATTTGATGGTTTTTTTTATCCCCAGAAAAAAGGTGAAGAGGAGGATTATGTTCCCATAAAGGTAGGTATCCAGGTAGGTATACAGGTAAGTAAAAATTCATATCCTGTACTCGAGATCCCTATTGATCTTTTTCCTTTTGTTTCCTTTTCCATAGGTACCCTTTTCCCCCTGCTGGTCATTTCAGGTAAGTAGAAATATGTATGTGTGATCCCTGGTAGTATTAATGTATAATATTTTATTTCTCTCCCCAGGAATCCTTCATCTACCCCCCGGAAATCAGCCGGGAATACGTAACCCTTTACATCATTAGATGATCAATCCATAATTTCAGCATTCTATGTGCAGTTCCAGGAGTCCAAAGGACCGGATCCTGTTCTGTGACCCGGAATCGGATTCTATCCAGTTCAGGTATTGGCTGGAAGGGAGAAATATTATCAATTTTGATATTAAGAGTCTCCAATAATTTTTGTTGGTCTAAATCTAGTCTGTCGGAGAAAGTGATGAGTGGCATATAGGCGGCAGCCCTGGGAAAAGCTTTGCCACAGGACTGCCCGAGCTGCCGCACTTGCTTCCAGGTAGTGCTGGCCCTCTGTCTGTCTAGACAGTTCCCCAGACCCACAGACAGAATCACGTGTTTCACGTCTGGGTTTGGTGTTAGTTTCTCTAGCACCCCCCTTAGGTGAAGACAGTTAGCCTCAGGAAAACTGTCGACCTGGATGTTCTCATCCTGAAAAGTAGGGATGGCCGAGAGGTTGGTATCACCCAACACCAATATGGGTTTAATTACCTCTAAATTCCACTCATATATCTTTCTCCTGCAGATGGGATGGATCGTTGGCTCCAGCCGCAAGGAGAGTTCCGGAGGCAACTGACGGTCAGTGAGCAGGTCAGTGGGGTCAAGGGGAGGGGGGAGGGGATAAGGGGAGGGGGGGGGAGGGTTGGGATTAGGCATGGGAAAGGAGGGGTTGGGGTTAGGATCAGGGGTCAGGAAGCCCCTAGTTCCCACCATGGGATTTGGTGGGGGGGGAGGGGTGGGGTTGGAAATGGGGAAGGAAAGGTTGGGGTTAGGAGGTGGGGTAGGGGCAGAATTAGGACCCCTTTTGTCCACCAAACTGTCACTCAAACGCTTCAGCATCACTTTGGGATGCCAACTGATCTCCACTGTTGGGGGCGGGTTGGTATTAGCCGGGCTAGTTACCACCTCACTGCTACTACTGGGGCCAACTTGAACCCTCTCCCTCACAATTTCGGAGACCCCAGATGTAATATTTAGGGCCTCTTTAAAGGTAAGTAGGGAGGTCTCAGCTGTGCTTAACCCATGTAACAGTTTTTTGTTCTTTCTTTTCCCCACAGGAGATGTTCCAGAGGTCACCGGAACTCCCCCTGTTCCCACTGAAGGTAAGTGTCCATCCCCCTGGGTGACTACACCGGTGTCGGAGTCCTCCTCTATTGGAGTTAGGACCCCCGTATCCATGGACGCAGGCAATGGTGGGAAGTCCTCTGGACTCATCGGACGGTGGGCCGGAGAAGGTGGATCTTCTCCTGGAGAGGTAAGTAATTCCCGCAATGTTTTCACTGATGATATTGTGAATTTGCGTTTATATCTCAACCTTCCCCAGCCCACCGCCACTCGAAGAGCCTCCTCATCCATCCCAGGTAAGTCACCCAGTAAGAAAACCAACATATCATTATAATGACATTTTAAAATTTCCAGGTTCCCCTCTAACCACTTATTGGTGTTGATTTTCACCTTGGTGGTGGTGTTAAGAGAGGGAGACGCAGGTTTAATAAATGTTGTTAACTTATTAACCTGTCTTTGCATCCCTTTCGGGCAGGATCCTTTAGAGATGGAATTATCCAGGATCTCTGTATGATGCAAGGCCTGGAGAATTTTAAAATATCTTTTAGCCAGTGGGACGTTCAGATATTTGGGTTTATTTCCCCCATTTTCCGTTGGTCCCACTTCCATACTCCCTGGTAAAACTGAAACCGCTAAAATTGCTAAAAGTATGTCTAAAATGTCTCAATAAAAATTGTTCAGACAAATAAAATGCATCTACTACCTATGGTGTTTTCCTATTTAGTCCTTTAAATTGCAGATAGAAAATGATTGGCTTTTAGAAAAGCCTTTCTAAAAAGAGCCCTTACTATAAGGGTTGTCTTTTTTTGCCCCAATGACACCTGTGCAGGGTAAAGATGGCCCCTTCCTTGGTCAGTCCCTTTAGAACTGCACACTGTGCTTTTTGAACAAAAGGTTCCAAACCAGGAATAAGGTAAGTGCACCACACACCCACACACACACACACTCACCCCACACAAAGAGGGAACTGAGCCAACCAGGGTTTTTTCTCCCCTGCTCATAAAGTGCCAAGTACTGGGTGCAAAGATCTGCAACTGTTTATTTAAAACAAAGGACTAAAAAAAGTTCAAAGATGGACTGGGTCCACTCTGAATAAAACCATAGGATAAAATGCACTCTAAAAGTTTTTGCCCCCCATAAAAGAGTAAAAGAGTAAAAGAATAAAAGAGAGAGCTCCTAACGTTTCACCTTCACAAGGCTTCCTCAGAGGAGAACTGAGTTGGATGAGGCAGACAGGAAGTTAAGTAGTGGAGGAGGGGAGGGGGCTTGGCCACTTCCTGTGGTTTCTATTGGCCAATCTGCCATACCCCTCTCACACCTTCTTGTGTTCAATCAAGGCTTAATTAGGCCCAACACTTTCTTTGTAAAAGTTACCAATAACTTAATTCCTATCTAAAACCTCCAAAGATAGAGCAAGGGGGAATTTAAAATTATTTTCCAAAAAATAAAACACTAGACTAGGCTCTGGCTGGGTTAGGTTTGTGGAAGTCTTAGCCCAATTTTGGGCTAGAGTTGCACTGGCACAAGTGTCATGTTTTTATTTGATGGTTTTTTTTATCCCCAGAAAAAAGGTGAAGAGGAGGATTATGTTCCCATAAAGGTAGGTATCCAGGTAGGTATACAGGTAAGTAAAAATTCATATCCTGTACTCGAGATCCCTATTGATCTTTTTCCTTTTGTTTCCTTTTCCATAGGTACCCTTTTCCCCCTGCTGGTCATTTCAGGTAAGTAGAAATATGTATGTGTGATCCCTGGTAGTATTAATGTATAATATTTTATTTCTCTCCCCAGGAATCCTTCATCTACCCCCCGGAAATCAGCCGGGAATACGTAACCCTTTACATCATTAGATGATCAATCCATAATTTCAGCATTCTATGTGCAGTTCCAGGAGTCCAAAGGACCGGATCCTGTTCTGTGACCCGGAATCGGATTCTATCCAGTTCAGGTATTGGCTGGAAGGGAGAAATATTATCAATTTTGATATTAAGAGTCTCCAATAATTTTTGTTGGTCTAAATCTAGTCTGTCGGAGAAAGTGATGAGTGGCATATAGGCGGCAGCCCTGGGAAAAGCTTTGCCACAGGACTGCCCGAGCTGCCGCACTTGCTTCCAGGTAGTGCTGGCCCTCTGTCTGTCTAGACAGTTCCCCAGACCCACAGACAGAATCACGTGTTTCACGTCTGGGTTTGGTGTTAGTTTCTCTAGCACCCCCCTTAGGTGAAGACAGTTAGCCTCAGGAAAACTGTCGACCTGGATGTTCTCATCCTGAAAAGTAGGGATGGCCGAGAGGTTGGTATCACCCAACACCAATATGGGTTTAATTACCTCTAAATTCCACTCATATATCTTTCTCCTGCAGATGGGATGGATCGTTGGCTCCAGCCGCAAGGAGAGTTCCGGAGGCAACTGACGGTCAGTGAGCAGGTCAGTGGGGTCAAGGGGAGGGGGGAGGGGATAAGGGGAGGGGGGGGGAGGGTTGGGATTAGGCATGGGAAAGGAGGGGTTGGGGTTAGGATCAGGGGTCAGGAAGCCCCTAGTTCCCACCATGGGATTTGGTGGGGGGGGAGGGGTGGGGTTGGAAATGGGGAAGGAAAGGTTGGGGTTAGGAGGTTAGGGTTAGGGTTAGGGTTAGGGTTAGGGTTAGGGTTAGGGTTAGGGTTAAGGGTTAGGGTTAGGGTTAGGGTTAGGGTTAGGTTAGATAAGAGATCTCAACCCCTTGCAGGGTTGGAGTTGCACTGGCACTAGCTCATTGTGCTGGACTGTGGAGACCTATTGTTCCTGTAAAGATGTGAAGATGAAAGAATAATTTTTATGGAGATTTGAAGGTCTGTAAGGTAAGTGTTTGTGGTAAGTATAGTGCACATTGTTCGTCCTCAATGAGGGTGCAATAAACTAATGTGACATTCTTTTCTTTCTATTCCCCCAGGTGAATCCTACAACATTGAACGCAGCAAAAGAGGTAAGTGCAACTGCATTCTGGAGCTGGGATCTCCCACATGGCAGGGCAACAAGCGCCCAACACAAATGTAATAAATCATAATTCATAGCAATATTATTACAACAGAAAACACATATATATATATATATATACATATATATGAAGCCCTGCCATGTGGAAGATCCCAACTACCTGTAACGTCTACAGATATCCCCAGGGACAACAAAGTAAGATTTTTAAAAAAAACACTCCTTTATGTTTAATTGGAACCTGTTTGGATTTTTAATATTTCTCATTTAGCCCTAATGGGTCAATTGTTCTTAAAAGATGAATCCAGGTTCTCTCTGCCTTTTGTCTTTGAGTTTTTGTCCACTCTTTCTGGCTCTCCAGACCCTCAATCCCCATATTGCTAACCCCATGCAATGCAAAGTGCCGGTATAGGACCGTCTCCTTGTTTCCTCTCCTGACCTGATACCTGTGCTGTTTAAAACGGATCTCCATGGAGTATTTGGATTCTCCAATGTACAGTTTCTGGCAACTCGAGCATCTAATTGCGTACACCACATTGTAAGTTTTAAAGTTGATGTTTTTCCTTATTGGTACCCCCCTCCCAGAATGTCTATTTCCAACATAGACATCCTGGTGGAAATGTTTTTGTTCTGTTAGGGATACCTTAGGTTTCTTATTTAGGCTCGAGTGTACCAGTTTGTCTTTCAGGTTTTTATTCCTTCTGTATGCAGAGATCAACTTAAAAGAACCCAGGTCCTCCAGGGTCTCCTGGGCCTGTCCAAGGTTGTGCCTTAATTGGCCACCCAAACGTCCAAGAGGACGAGAGAACGTTGTGACCACAGGTATAATTTTTTTCTCATCATCTTTCACCACATATTTTCCATTTGTTTGAAACACCCCTCTCACTTCGCTCTTTATCCCCCTCAGGAACCTCCGAGAATATCCCCGAGGCCTTAAGGCTTTAAAGAGGACCGATGTCGCCTCCTCCACATCCTCCAGGTGAGTACAAATGCGATGGAATCTGATAAGTTGTGATTTTACCAGACCTTTATATGTATGCTTGGGATGATAACTATTTTTGTGGAGCAGAGCATGTCTATCTGTTTCCTTAAAGAAAACCTTGGTAGCTAATTTTTTTATTGTTGCACCCAAACTGGATGTAAAAAATACCTGTGTGTCTAGAAATTCCAACGTTTCTCTCTGGATGTTGTGTGTTATCTTGATGGCCGGATGATGTGTATTTAAGACCTCTAAGAATTCTTTGAAACTCTCCATATCTCCCTCCCAGATACCGAAGATGTCATCAAGGTATCTCAAGTACAGTGACGGCAGATGGCGACATTTTACAAATGCTGATTCTTCCCACCCGCACATATACAAATTTGCATAGGCCGGGGCAAATTTCTTGCCCATCGCTGTACCATGAATCTGGAGGTAATATTTATTGTTAAACTCAAAGTCATTCCGGTCCAGGCTCATCTTTAAAAGTTCTAAAATAAAGGCATCAGGTCTTCCTACAACAGGAAATTTATTAAAGGCAGCTCTAATTGCCTGCAGGCCCAGAGTCGTGTCTATGTTGGTGTATAGTGAGTTGATGTCTATGGAAAACAAAAACGCATCGGCTGAGACTGAAATTAACCCAACTTTCTCCACAAAATCATACGTATCCTTTATGTAAGAAGCATGTCTGTGTGAGAGTGGGTTAATGTGCGAGTCCAGATACTCAGCGATGTTAGACGACTCTGAGCCACAGTCACTTACTATTGGTCGGCCACAGGGAACCCGGCCCGGGACAGTCCATTTATCAAGGGCCTTGTGTATCTTAGGGAGCAGATAGAAAACCCTTGGCCTGGGAACATCCGGTCCCAGCAGGTAAGACATTTGCTTTGATGTTATTATGTCAGCCTGAAACATTTCACACAAGACAGAGCGAATCATGATCTGTGTCTCGGGCTGCATTGAATGTAATAAAGGTGTATAATGTTCTCTGTTGGCCAATTGTTTTTCTGCTTCCAAAAGATACTGAGTCCTGTCCATAATCACAATTTGTGACCCCTTATCTGCCGGTTTGATTACCAGAGCCGGGTTTTCTGCCAGAGTCTTGATGGCTTGGAGTTCCCCCGTACTCAGATTGTAAGTCTGCTCCGGCATTGGTCTAAAGGCCCTAAGAGCTTCCAGATCTTTCTGGATAAGGGTTTCAATTGTGTTAGCCACCCTCTGTGGCACCCAGCTAGACGGGTCCGTGAAGGGTGTATGGACATATTCATTTTCATAATTAAAATGATCTAACAGTTTTAATCTCCTATGATAAATATGGAGGTCTCGGCGTAATTCCCTGCGGTCTGGCTGCCTTGGAGTAGGAATGAAGGTAAGTCCCAATTCCAGCACTTTTTTCTCGACCTCATTCAGTCTATAAGACCTTGAGAGGTTCATAATGTTGGATGATGGAGCTGTATTATCACACTCGTCTCCATTTAGTTTAAAAATTCCAGCCATAGTTTAAAAATTCTGTCTGCAGTTTTCGGAGTCCAATGGACCGGGTCCCTTGGCATCACATTAAAATAGCGCGTCTCCAAGACAGGTAAATATTCACAACTTTTAACAATATCCTCATTAAATCTCCTCAGTAGGCTCTTTTCTAAGTCACCCAGCCTGTCTGAGAAGTGGATCTGTGCTACATAGATGATAGCATTTGGAAATCCTGTGTCACACACCGCTAGGAGTCGTCGCATCTGTTTCAGTAATGTATCAGGTACATTCTTCTTTAAACAGTTCACCAGGCCTACAGAAAGGATCACCTTTTCCACTTCCAGCTGGGGAGCTAGCTTTGCTATTACTCCCCTTAGGTGATCGCAAGAGGCCCCTGGGAAACTGTCTACCTGAATGTTGTTATTTTCAAAGGTAGGTATTTTTGCGAGGTTGGAATCTCCTATAAACAGTATTGGTTTTGTGACTTCCAGGTTCCATGCAAAGATCTTTCTTTGGACATTTGGATGTCTTACAGGTTCCACACGAGAGGCGGTGCCCAATGGCAGCTGGCAGCGAGGACTAAGGTAAGTGGGGCTGGGGGGGTGTGGGGAGGGGCGGGAACGGGGAACGGGACGGTTGAGGTTAGGGTCAGGTGACAGGGTAGAGGTCAAGTCCCCATTCATTCCCAAACAGTTGGGGTTAGGCACCGGGGGCAGAGTGGAGGTAAGATCCCCATCTGTCCCTAGTGGAGGAGAGGCCCAGGAAAGGGAGGGGTTGGGGTTAGGTAAGGGGGAATTTGGGAAGAGGCCCCCATTGGCCACCATCATAGTCTCTCGCTGTCCCATGGTGCCCTCTGGAGGACCACTCAGGTCATTAGGACAAGGAGAAGAATTAAGACTCTCACTAATGTGGACTGCCACATTACTGAGTTGGGGAGGATTTTGGTTTGTTGCCCCCCTCTCCCCACCCCCCTCACCTGCAGAGCGCTCGCCTGCAGAGTGAGAATCCCCTCCTGGAGGACCCCGTGCAGCCTCAATTTCTGAGGAGGTGTCCTCCATTTGGAGATTAAAGGGTATGGGAGTCTGGGGTGGCAACTCCATCATAACAACGCTAGTCGGCCTAGATGACATTAAGGCCTCCTTAAAGGTAAGTAGCATTGGCTCTGTTGTTATTGTTGTTCTTCCTCCCTCTAATGGTCTAATTTTATACCTTTCAGTCCCCAGAGGACCACCAGAGGTCGCCAAATCCCCTTTCCCAGGTAAGTTGTTATTCCCATGGGTAGGGGTATTTTTTGGACGTAACCTACTCAGGTTGGTCCTCTGTTTTTTAGGGATAGGTGTTCCCTGGATGTAAGGGGTCTGGCCCTCCCTCCCTGGGGAGCAGAGCAACGGCGGGAAGTCCACACTGTCAGAGTTCAGTGGGTTTGGAATAGCTGGTATTTCCATTGGAGTTATCAGCATTGTACGCAGAGTATCCACAGATGTACTAGTGAATCTTCTTTTGTATTTCAGCTTACTCCAACCCACCGCTACCTGAAGGGCCCTTTCATCCAGTACTGGTAAGTCTCCCAAAATTGAACCCATTACCCCATCGTAGTGGACCCGTAATGTTTCCAATACATCCCTCAACCACTTTTGAGTATCATTTTTCACTCTTTCTGTGGTATTGAGCGATGGCGAGGATGGTTTGATAAAAGATGCTAATTTTTGTACCTGTCTTTCCATCCCCTTAGGACAGACTCCTGTCAAAATAGAATGACTCAGAATCTCAGAGTGATGTAATGCTTGGAGAAGCTTGAAGTATTTCTTGGTGAGTGGGATATTGAGAGGATTCGATGTATAATTCCTTCCTTTTGTTATGTTTCCCCCCAGGGCATTTCCCCCTTCAGCGGGTTGCTCCTGGCTCACCTCCATACTCCACTAGTGATTGGAAAACTGCTAAAAGAATTGCCCAAACTCGAGCTAGACAGTCCACAATTAATTCTAGTGCCTTAGAAGAATATAAGTGCACAGACACTAAGAGTTAAAAATAAAACTATCTCATGTGGTCATTTCCTGTTAGTCCTTTTATTCTTGCACATATAAAGTTTGCTTTAAGAAAAGCATTTTTTGGAGAACTTTTCCTTAATAAAGGCAGAAAAGAACTTTCTCCCTTGCACAATCGGGATCCCTTTCTGGGTTGGCCTAGATACAATTCCCCTATATTTGGCCAGTCACTGTAGCACTGCACACTGTGTTTTCTTGCAACCAAAACCAAGGGCTCTAGGCCAAACAAAAGAAAGGGTTTGTGTAGGCACACTGCACTACACTCCACACGCACACAGAACCACACCAAAAACTCACACCAGTTTCTGGCCAGTTTTTAGGGGAACTCAGCCCTGCCAACCCAACTAGGTTTCCCCAGTGGAAGATGTGCAAGAATTGCGTTTTCATAAAAAAATAAAATAAGGACTAAAAAAGTTCAAGGCCAAACTACTTTGACCCTGAATAAAACCACAAGAAGAATTTTTGCCCCCCAAGAAAAAGGTAAAAGGTTTAAAGGAGTAAGAGAATAAAAATGAGAGGCTTCTTATATTTCGCCTCATCGAGGCTTCGTCAGAGAAGTTATGAGCTGCTGGAGGATGACAGGAAGTTAAAAAGAGCTAGGAGAGGGAGGGCTTGTCAACTTCCTGTGAGTTGTGATAGGCCAAAATGGCCCATTCCCGCCTTCTCTCAATCAGGATTCAATTATTCAATTGAGGCCTAATTGATTGCCACACCCCCTAGAGCAGCACAAATTCAACACATGTTAGATTTGCCCACTAATCTTTTTCTCTCCTCTGCTCTCCAGCAAACACATCCTAAAAGAAAGGTAGGAATCTTTTAATATTAAATCACCACAGTCCCCACTAGAGTCAGGCTCTGGCTGGGTTAGGTTAGATAAGAGATCTCAACCCCTTGCAGGGTTGGAGTTGCACTGGCACTAGCTCATTGTGCTGGACTGTGGAGACCTATTGTTCCTGTAAAGATGTGAAGATGAAAGAATAATTTTTATGGAGATTTGAAGGTCTGTAAGGTAAGTGTTTGTGGTAAGTATAGTGCACATTGTTCGTCCTCAATGAGGGTGCAATAAACTAATGTGACATTCTTTTCTTTCTATTCCCCCAGGTGAATCCTACAACATTGAACGCAGCAAAAGAGGTAAGTGCAACTGCATTCTGGAGCTGGGATCTCCCACATGGCAGGGCAACAAGCGCCCAACACAAATGTAATAAATCATAATTCATAGCAATATTATTACAACAGAAAACACATATATATATATATATATACATATATATGAAGCCCTGCCATGTGGAAGATCCCAACTACCTGTAACGTCTACAGATATCCCCAGGGACAACAAAGTAAGATTTTTAAAAAAAACACTCCTTTATGTTTAATTGGAACCTGTTTGGATTTTTAATATTTCTCATTTAGCCCTAATGGGTCAATTGTTCTTAAAAGATGAATCCAGGTTCTCTCTGCCTTTTGTCTTTGAGTTTTTGTCCACTCTTTCTGGCTCTCCAGACCCTCAATCCCCATATTGCTAACCCCATGCAATGCAAAGTGCCGGTATAGGACCGTCTCCTTGTTTCCTCTCCTGACCTGATACCTGTGCTGTTTAAAACGGATCTCCATGGAGTATTTGGATTCTCCAATGTACAGTTTCTGGCAACTCGAGCATCTAATTGCGTACACCACATTGTAAGTTTTAAAGTTGATGTTTTTCCTTATTGGTACCCCCCTCCCAGAATGTCTATTTCCAACATAGACATCCTGGTGGAAATGTTTTTGTTCTGTTAGGGATACCTTAGGTTTCTTATTTAGGCTCGAGTGTACCAGTTTGTCTTTCAGGTTTTTATTCCTTCTGTATGCAGAGATCAACTTAAAAGAACCCAGGTCCTCCAGGGTCTCCTGGGCCTGTCCAAGGTTGTGCCTTAATTGGCCACCCAAACGTCCAAGAGGACGAGAGAACGTTGTGACCACAGGTATAATTTTTTTCTCATCATCTTTCACCACATATTTTCCATTTGTTTGAAACACCCCTCTCACTTCGCTCTTTATCCCCCTCAGGAACCTCCGAGAATATCCCCGAGGCCTTAAGGCTTTAAAGAGGACCGATGTCGCCTCCTCCACATCCTCCAGGTGAGTACAAATGCGATGGAATCTGATAAGTTGTGATTTTACCAGACCTTTATATGTATGCTTGGGATGATAACTATTTTTGTGGAGCAGAGCATGTCTATCTGTTTCCTTAAAGAAAACCTTGGTAGCTAATTTTTTTATTGTTGCACCCAAACTGGATGTAAAAAATACCTGTGTGTCTAGAAATTCCAACGTTTCTCTCTGGATGTTGTGTGTTATCTTGATGGCCGGATGATGTGTATTTAAGACCTCTAAGAATTCTTTGAAACTCTCCATATCTCCCTCCCAGATACCGAAGATGTCATCAAGGTATCTCAAGTACAGTGACGGCAGATGGCGACATTTTACAAATGCTGATTCTTCCCACCCGCACATATACAAATTTGCATAGGCCGGGGCAAATTTCTTGCCCATCGCTGTACCATGAATCTGGAGGTAATATTTATTGTTAAACTCAAAGTCATTCCGGTCCAGGCTCATCTTTAAAAGTTCTAAAATAAAGGCATCAGGTCTTCCTACAACAGGAAATTTATTAAAGGCAGCTCTAATTGCCTGCAGGCCCAGAGTCGTGTCTATGTTGGTGTATAGTGAGTTGATGTCTATGGAAAACAAAAACGCATCGGCTGAGACTGAAATTAACCCAACTTTCTCCACAAAATCATACGTATCCTTTATGTAAGAAGCATGTCTGTGTGAGAGTGGGTTAATGTGCGAGTCCAGATACTCAGCGATGTTAGACGACTCTGAGCCACAGTCACTTACTATTGGTCGGCCACAGGGAACCCGGCCCGGGACAGTCCATTTATCAAGGGCCTTGTGTATCTTAGGGAGCAGATAGAAAACCCTTGGCCTGGGAACATCCGGTCCCAGCAGGTAAGACATTTGCTTTGATGTTATTATGTCAGCCTGAAACATTTCACACAAGACAGAGCGAATCATGATCTGTGTCTCGGGCTGCATTGAATGTAATAAAGGTGTATAATGTTCTCTGTTGGCCAATTGTTTTTCTGCTTCCAAAAGATACTGAGTCCTGTCCATAATCACAATTTGTGACCCCTTATCTGCCGGTTTGATTACCAGAGCCGGGTTTTCTGCCAGAGTCTTGATGGCTTGGAGTTCCCCCGTACTCAGATTGTAAGTCTGCTCCGGCATTGGTCTAAAGGCCCTAAGAGCTTCCAGATCTTTCTGGATAAGGGTTTCAATTGTGTTAGCCACCCTCTGTGGCACCCAGCTAGACGGGTCCGTGAAGGGTGTATGGACATATTCATTTTCATAATTAAAATGATCTAACAGTTTTAATCTCCTATGATAAATATGGAGGTCTCGGCGTAATTCCCTGCGGTCTGGCTGCCTTGGAGTAGGAATGAAGGTAAGTCCCAATTCCAGCACTTTTTTCTCGACCTCATTCAGTCTATAAGACCTTGAGAGGTTCATAATGTTGGATGATGGAGCTGTATTATCACACTC